>NW_020203066.1:0-24389 GCF_001531365.2 Cynara cardunculus var. scolymus | reverse complement strand
ACATAAATTAAATTATAAAAAATTGAATTAAAAATTACACACAAAAATGAGGAATATTCAAATAGTTAATTTGATACTAATATCGATATATTTTTGTCAAATTTTTATGATATCTTCAAACTTATATTTTATTCAAAAATAAAAAAATCATCGCTTTCTCAGAATCACATAAAGTCGTATTATAACATCGACTGAGATAAAGAATAAAATGAAATATTAAAATCACGATGTATCTCGCTGCATTGCGCGAGTACGCTTCTAGTATATATATATATATATATATATATAAAGAGAGAGAGAGAGAGAGAGAGAAGTGATCAAATGCAAACCACCCAATTTGTACAAACCGTGCAAACCACCCTCATCCATCGATTTCATTGTTTAATCTTACGAAATTTTTAATGAGATTGTTTAATCTTGTGAAATTGTTTCATATAATACTTTTTTTTGATGAAGTTGTTTCATATGTGGTTATGAAATTGTTTCATATCATACTTAATAAAATTTTAATGAAACTGTTTCATATATTTCTCTAAAATTAAAATAATAAAGATGATAATATCCATGATTAACAACTTTCACAATAAAAATGATTAATCAACATCTCATAATTAAAAAAATATAAACAAAATGAAAAATTATGATTGATTGAATAAGATTTGTACAAATAACGTGGTTTGCAAAGTAACCTCCTCTATATTATGAGCGATCAAATGCAAACCACTCATTTTTTACAAACCGTGCAAACCACCCTCATCCATCAATTTTATTGTTTAATCTTATGAAATTTTTTTATGAAATCGTTTAATCTTGTGAAATTGTTTCATATAATACTTTTTTTGATGAAGTTGTCTCATATAATACTAAATGAAATTTTAATTAAACTGTTTCATGTATTTCACTAATATTAAAATAAAGAAGATGATAATATTCATGATTAACACCCTCCACAATAAAAATGATTAATCAACCTCTCATAATTACAAAAAGATGAACAAAATGAAAAATTACAATTGGTTGAATGAAGTTTATACGGTTTGGACAAATAACATGATTTGCAAAATAAACCTCTCTCTCTCTCTCTATATATATATAATATATATATATATATATATAGGAGCGATCAAATGCAAACCATCCAATTTGTACAAACCGTGCAAACCACCCTCATCTGTCGATTTTATTGTTTAATCTTATGAAATTTTTTCGTGAAATTGTTTAATCTTGTGAAATTGTTTCATATAATACTTTTTTTTTGATGAAGTTGTTTCATATATGGTTATAAAATTGTTTCATATAATGCTTAATGAAATTTTAATGAAACTCTTTCATGTATTTATGTAAAATTAAAATAATGAAGATGATAATAAACATGATTAACACCCTCCAAAATAAAAATGATTAATCAACCTCTCATAATTACAAAAAAATGAACGAAATAAAAAACTATGATTGGTTGAATGGGGTTTGCACGGTTTGTACAAATTGAGTGGTTTGCATTTATCGTTATATATATATATATATCTAGGTTACGTTGAACCGCTTAATTCTTAACAACCATGCACACCAATTTCGACCAATAAAAAAATTCTGTTTTTTTAATAATTTTAATTATTAAGTGTTTAATAGTCATTTACATTGTTTTTTTTATTAATATTGGAGGGTATTAAAAAAAATTTAGTTTTAGAAACGTAAGAAACGAAACGTTTAATATGGTTGGAGTTAAATCTTTTTCTTAATTTAGTTTTTTCACAATAAATATGTTTTTTTATTCTCACGATTATATTGATTAAAAAAATAAATTTTAAAATCAGTTATTGTTTGATCTTATCAACAATTGTTGATGAAATTATTTCAAATAACTTTTTTTGGTGATCTTGTTCCCTTAATGGTTATGAATTTGTATGGTATGGTAGATGCAGTAACTTAATGAAACCTGTTCAGACATCAAAACTTTTATGGATGAAATTGTTGCATAATTTATTAGGATACAAAATATTTTCTATTAAAAAAAGAGCACTAATATAATTGAAAAAATGACACTAATTTAATGAAACTTGTTCAGATTTCGAAAATTTTATGGATGAACTTGTTGCATAATATAATTTTTTTGGATAATCTTGTTTTCTATAAGTTTTGAAACGTAAACAATATTAAATATTTTGACCATAAAAATGATTGATGGAAGCAAACAGTGAAACCATAAAAATGCACGACGATAGCTGCTGTTTCATATAACGATTCATATAATGTGTAAAGTGTTATAGTTGTGAAACATGTTTATATAATGGTTATTGTAATGGTTGATATGTTAATGCTAAGAAAATGGTGTGTACTTGGCAAACAGTGAAACCATTTCATAATAAGATTGAAACGGATCCATGTACTGAAAACATGAAAATGACATATGTCTCCTCTAGCAATAGGTTGATTTGTATATTGATGAAACGGTAAAACCATTTCATTTATAAAATGTAATGGTAAAAAAAATTATATTTTATTATTCAAAAGGTTTTATTATGTTAACTTGATTATAATGTGTTTTATGTTTTAAAATTTATTACGATATACCTAATTTCATCGGTCCTTACTTTGATCTATTTTTATGATAGATGTTATTTTGTTTATAATATTTGAACATAAAATGAAGATATTTTTAGCAAACCTATAATTTTCAAGATTATTCTAACATTTTTTGTTAGAATCTTTGGAAGTATAAGATAATATATATAGTTTTTAAAACAATGATTTTATTTCATTAATATTATGATATACATGATCTTGTTGCTTCGGTTATAGATTTGATGTTTTACATTTTTGCCTCTTTTTTAATTAAAAAATAAACTTTTATTTATTTTCTTTTATTTATTTTCTAATATAAACTAATCTAATCTAGATCATTAATTAAAAAAAATGAATAAGATTGATTTATAAAGTTTTCATAAACGAAGGTGGTTTTGATTATATAAAGGGGTGGGCTAAATGCACCCCTATGCATTGCTTAATGCACCCCTATCCATGAATTTCTCCTTCACACACATCAACATCAATACATATTTTTTATATTCTCAATACTTGAATGACCCGATTCTAACATGAAAGGAGGTGCCATTAGCACTCCCCTATATAAAGTGTCCCACTATATGATTGAATTGAGAATGTATTTTGTGATATGATGAGTTGAAGCAATTCCTTGAATACCACCATGTCAATGCTTATCCACACGCTTCCAAAAGTTCTTTTGACCTTCCCATAAATGAAATTACAGAGCGGACGCCACTTCTGAGGCGGTCCCATCGTATTGGTCTCTTCCTTATTACCAAGTAAGCGTTCAGTAACATCCCCTTAGGCTTAATATTTTTGTCAAAAAGATACACTTTTAAGATGCTTTGAAAACTCATTAAGTCGTCCTATGTATTTTTAGTTAAATTACATTGTTTTGAAGGATTTTTTTTAAGTTTTTTGATTGATTTTGAGAATTTTTTTAAAAAAAATTGGCTTTTTCATGTATTTTTAATTTTCTTTTGGGTTGATTTCAATTAAATTTTTGGTTTTTGTGATTAATTTAGAGAGACTTCTTCGGTTTTTTAATTGGTTTCAAAAAAAAAAAAATGTTTTTTCTTTGTATTATGTAACACCCTTAAAATCATGCAAAAATACATCCTTCAAAAATTTGAATGTTTCCTCAATTATATAAGATGCTTAAACCTGAAAAAGGGAAAGAATGAGTAAATAAATACCAATAAGAATTAAAATTAAATTTAACAACCTACTAATATAATTCTAGATCGAACTAGATTACAATCGGGTATTTCTAATCTGCAAAAGTTCAACATGTCGACCCAAAAGAGACGTTTCTCCGAATGCTTCTAGAGAGCATTGACGTCCCATTTTAAACCGCTTTAGATCCATCGCTTAAAAGGACCTGATATACATGTCATTTTAAGAAAAATTGTTAGGCTTATGTCTATTGAGTTCAAACAATTATAATTGAAACAATAAACCATATTATATATATATATATATATATATATAGAAAGATGTAGACCAAAATATTACGTTGAAGTATTACATTTGCACGTAAGGGAATAATTTTCCAAAATGGTCATACCTGACAATTATACACATTACATCTTTCGATGATGGGGATACCCCACTACAAAAATGAGGAGCATCAGGGACGGAAAAATCGGTCATTAAAGGCTTATTCCGTTGTTGATTTGTCGCTAATAGTCTGTCGGTCAAAAGCTCGTAGGTAATGCTATCAACGACCGATCATCGATGACTTTTAGCGACGGATCAGCGACGAGTGTTTGACGGATCAGCGATGAAAACTTTCAGCAACGGATTTTCTGACCTATTAATTTTAGCAATGAAATACTTGCAGCGACGAATTAACGACATAATATGTTCAGCACGGTTTAGCGACGGAAATCTGTCAACAACAGATTCGTGATGGGTATATTTAGCGACCGGTTAGCGATAGAAAACTACGGAACCTTTTAGCGACGAATTAGCTTAGGGACTTTTAGCGACAGTTTATGAGGGACCAGGATCTTTTAGGTCAAATTTTATGTCGCTAATTTTTAATAATTAAAAAAGTAATTTAAAATTTCATAATCCCTATATTTGTTTATTCAAAACCTGCCATAAAATAACAAACCAAAATTGTCCAACAAATTAAAACTAACCAATTTATACAATTTAAAATATTAAATTCATACAATCTAATGTTCAAATTCATACAATCAAAGTAAAAATAAACTACCGGAAGGTGTGAGATCTGGGGGAGGAGGAAAAAGTATCCTGACTGCCGCATAAACGCAGCAAAATACTCCAATAACACGATCTGCTCGGCTAATTGGGCAGCGTGTTTGGCCTATTGGGCCTTAAGATCAGCCCTACTCTTACGTTCGGCCTCCATCTCGGCCTGATGGCGTTCCTCCTGCAGTCGCGCCTCCTTCTCTACCCTTGCCAACTTCTCTCTCAACTGCATTACCTGTAAATATTCAATATATGACAAAAATCAGTAATTTGTTCTCAATGAAAAGTAATATGAAAGTACATAACAATATAACCAACATACCTTCGTTGTTGATCCGATATCGTTTGATCTCCCGGTACTACTTCTACATCTACCGGTCATAGCATAAGAGGGATCCTGGGAGGTCCTGAAACCAAAACGACGATCCTTCTTTCATCCTCCGGCACTTTGCTCCCAAAGAGATACCTCATCAGGGGGAGGCCCTAAGAGATTGAAATCGCTCATATGGTTTACCAAAACAAAAACGGGTAATCTTATATATGTAGAAATTTCAACAACATAACATCTGTAAATCAAACATATGTAATGTTTGTTTTTAACAATTAAAGCATTTTAATTACTATCCACTTAGCCTAATTTCTGCCCAACAATGACAGCCCAAACTAATAGCATCACTACGGTTATTAAAATATATTACGTTAAACCTACCAAACGTATCTATAAACCAAAGTAACATTTTTAGAAAACTCTATATGAAACCTAGAAGCTTTGGGGTAACTGGACCGAGGAGGATCAATGGGCGGGACAGACGAACCTGGATCGAACTTCCAATTCGTGCAGTGGGTACGCTCAAACACCTCAGTTGTAGTCAGCTCATGATCCATTACCTTTGCCTACATTAGAAAGTTAAGTTAAGTTGTTAGTAAACATAGAGAACTAATTAAATATTCAAAAAACATTGTATACTCACCATCCTGTCTCGATGTTGTGGAGTACTGATCGATCATCCGGTGTGCCTAGACGACACCCACACAAATTGTGTATTACCATTGGCCTTATTGATCCTAGATTTCCTTTTCGAAGGCTCAAAATCCCAAACGTGTTAAAAACACAACATATATAAGTCGGTACAAAACACATGAAAATTTATAAAGCTCACAATAAAGTTACATACTTAGTCAATGATTTGAATCCAAAACCACTCCGAATCCATATAGGGTCGTGTAATCTAATCCATGAAAAGTCCTCACGACCCCACTGCTAAGCATCAAGATAGGCTTGTGTCACGTCCCAGTCATGTTCAGCGCTCATCCAATCTAAGTATCTATTGTGCATGGCTTTGGTCCATAAAATTATGAACCATGTCATCCAGCTCTAGTTCCCACTAGAGATCAGCCTACATAACAAGATTTGTATCAATGTAAAAACAATAACCTTATATATATATATATATATATATATATATAATTACATTAAAAGGGTACACCAACCCCAAAGAGCTGGAACATCAAGTCATGGGCTTCCGAAGGGACTTTCTTCCATCTATGTCACGCACTAGCAAAAGAAGACCTAAATACAGTTGTCATCTCCCGGCTAACATGGGCATCTTTAAACCTACACAATTATATATATACAACACAAAATGAATTTTATTTCATTTTATTATGTAATACAAAGTCTTATACCACATCTACTTACCCGTTGCTTAACAAAGAAAGATATGGTTGTTGGCCCAGATGAGTGGGTGTCGGCATCTCATGGTTGGGGCCTTTCCTTGACCCCGAACCAGTCAAAGCTGGGGCTTCCATATCATGATTGGGTCGCCACGCCCGCCAATGGAGCTGCTACCTCTACCAGACATAAGGCTACATCTACTACCCTGATGGCCTCTACCACGCTCTCGTCATGACATCTCCAGAAAATACAAACATTAAATCTATCCTGAAAAAATATAATGACAAATCACGATCATAAAATTATGAAATAAACATACAAAAGACAAGCTACTTATCAGAAGAATGATTAGAAAATATTGGTTCATCTTCGTCATTTCAATCATCATATATGCCTTTAAATTCTAGTTCATCCTCGCTATATTCATTTCCTGACATATCATCGCTATCATCATCCGATTTTCGTTGCCACCTTCATCTTCATTAATATTATGGAGTACGTTTACCTCCCTTGTGGCAAGATGAACATTATCGAGCTCGTTTCCTAAGCTAGGGCCTCCATCTCCTGATCATCAATATCCTGGAGGTTAATCTCCCTAAACTACTCCATGTCATCGGTGCAGGTCACCAAGCCCGCCAGTGGAGCTGATGCCTTTACAAGACATGGGGCTACCTCTACCACCCCGATGGCCTCCACTAGACGAGCTTTGTACCGATCAATGGAGCCATCAGACTTCGTCTTAATTTTGAAGACCCATTTAGATCCAATCGGTTTCTTACCAGGAGGAAGAGGAACAGTGTCCCAAGTTTGAGCTTTATCAAGAGCTTGAAGTTCCTCCTGCATAKCTGCCTGCCAATGTGTACTARAAGAAGCGTCCTMGTAGGAAGTCGGTTCATGATTGGATAAAAGAGTTGYATAGCAGTGGTAATCACGAAKGTGAGAAGGAACATGTCTTACCCTRTCTGAGCGGCGAACATTCTCGGATTGTGAAGATTCAGGATCCGCAGACTCCACAGATGGCTCAGGTGTAGAACCTTGAGATGGTACAGAAGCTTGATCCGAAGGAGGTATAGAAGCTGGTTCAGGGAAAGTGACTGGTGCAGGAGCGTCTGAAATAGGAGTAGGGACATCTAAGTAGTTTGACGAGTCAGTAAAGAAGGGAGTAATGAGGGTGTTGGACGCCGAGTTTGGCATGGTGAAGAAGGGAACATGTTTCCAGAAAGTAACATGACGAGAGATGCGTAGACGTTTCGAGATAGGATCCCAACAACGATAACCTTTGTGTTCGATACCATAGCCAAGAAAGCAACACAAACGACCACGAGGCTCAAGTTTATTATATTCATGGGATTGTAATCGAATGAAGCATGCACATCCCCATACTTTTAGAAGTTCATACGCAGGGGAGAATCCATATAGTATTTCATAAGGAGATTTGTGACTGAGTGTAGGAATGGGGTGTCTATTGATGGTATAGACAGCTGTGAAAGCAGCTTCACCAAAAACGTTCAGGACATTTAGCTGAGATCAGAAGAGTGCGAACAATATCAAGAATGTGTCTATGCTTTCGTTCAGCACGACCATTTTGTGGGGATGTTCCAGGGCAGGAGTACTGAGAGAGGGTACCCTGAGACTTAACAAACGAGAGAATAGAAGATTCTTTGTACTCCATAGCATTATCTGCTCGAAGAATCTTAATAGGTTTGGAGAATTGAGTTAGAATCATACGGGCAAAAGTAATATAAATATGTGGTAACTCAGAACGATGCTTCATAAGATATATCCAAGTGAAGCGTGTATTATCATCCACAAAAATAACAAAATACCGAGCACCACCCATGGAGGGATGTGGTGCTGGTCCCCATACATCAGAATGAATAAGATCAAAAGGTAAAGCAGAAGTAAATTCATTAATGTTAAAAGGAAGGGCATGGTGTTTACCAAGTTTACAAGATAGACAAGAAATGTTTTTAGAAGAAACATTTCCTAACGACCCTGAACTAGCTAACACTTTTATTCTATGAGGGGAAAGGTGACCTAGACGAGCATGCCATAGATCAAATGAAGCTGTACTAGACACAGAGGCAACAAAATTTGGTGATTGCAAGGGAAGACGCATATATACCACTTCAAGCACCCGTCCAACTCTACGGCCTACACCAAGGATCTGCGTGGTCGTTGGATCCTGCACAAGACAACCAGAGGAATGAAATAATATTAGTAGACCAAGTTCCTGGAGTTGAGTAAGAGAGACTAGACCCAAGGCTAGCCGTGGCACATGTAGGACATCAGGTAATTGAACAGTATTAGTGGATAAGTTACCACTGAATAAGACAGGTAAAGGAGTAAGATCTGTTGTTTTAACAGATGCAAGGTGATAAGGTTGCTTAGAGAGAAAACCATCAGGGCAAGGTATCATGTGGTTAAAGCAACAAGAATCAAATATCCACATAGTACCTGATGTCGAGGAGTGTTGAGAATTCACACCAAGAGAACCTGTCATAATTTGTTCCATGAGCTCTTGATTTCTACGCATGAGGTCCATCAGATCTGGAGATGAAGAAACCGATCCTGCAACAGGGACTGATAAAGGTTCACTTGGAGTGATCGATCTGGCAACGGATTGGTTGCGATGTTGATAATTTCTTGGATTTAGATTCTGAGGACAATCGGATTGGTAATGACATGGTTGCGTAACTCCACAGTAGCGGCACGTATGAACGGGGCAGTCCAAGAGAATATGAGATGTAGAGTGACAGAAGGTACATTCATTTGTGTTTGGCTTCCATTCACCGGTAGTCTGTCTTCCTGCTTGCTTGGCATTGTGATTAGACTTACCAGAATTATTGTGAAACTTACCTCTTGGCCTTGTTGAGGATGAAGTGTACAAGCCCGTCTCAGTAGGTATAGGAGAGCGCAAATTAAGACGAGTTTCCTCGCTTAGTAGTTTAGTAATGACATCTTCAAGAGTGGGCAACAGATGTCTGTGAAGAAGAGAAGCACGAATATTCTCAAATTTGTCAATGAGACCCATCAAGATGGTGATGAGATGAAGCTGACTAAAGTAGGCATGAAACTGACGGGCAGTCTCATCATAAATCTAAGGTGCACCAAGATTCAGTTGATCTCGAATAGACTGCATGTCTGAGATATAGGAACTCATAGACTGATCAGGAAGCTGTCGTTTGTTCTGAAAAGTGGTCCACAGTTGATACTGATGAGACAAGCCAGTAGACGTGTATCGCTTAGCTAAGAAATCCCAGAGTCCCTTAGCAGTGGTGTAGCCAAGGAATTGCTGATTGATTTCAGCAGTGGTTGAGGCATTGATGAAGCTCAAGATATTTGCATTGTTGATGTCCCATTCATTCGTGTGCTTGACAAAATCAACAACATTCTCATTGGTAAGTTGAGTAGGAGCAACAGACTTACCASTCACATAGGAATACAAGCCATGAGAYTTGAGAAGGATAGTCATGTGGTGTTGCCACAAGATATAGTTGTTTCCATTGAAAACAACCGAGATTGGGTTTGAGTGACTAGGATTGGAAACCATAGTAGTGTTGATTGGAAACTTGAAAAATCAGAATCCGGGTAAGTAGAATCCGGGTGAATCTGGGTAAATCCGGGTAAATCCGGGTGAATCCGGATGAATCCAGGTGATGCAGGAGACGCAAATGTCGAGATGGAACGGTTGTCGGCAGCAGCAGAGAAGCGGCGATGGAGGCTGAGTGATGCAAAACAATGCTAAACTGTAATAGGAGACGCAAATGTCGAGATCTTGAAATCGACAGATTTGGAGATCGAGTATGGGAGCGACAGAGATCACAATCAAGAACAACAATCGAGAAAAAAAAGGAGCAACCTATTGCTCTGATACCATGTTAGAATAAGAGAAAGAGAGGGCCAAAAGATTGTCGTTTTTATTAAATGAATATTGTGGAAACATTACAAGAAAAGGAGAAAACCTAAGCTATTTATATATGATAGTACAGAGTGCCTAAACCCTAAACCTAAAAGCCCACGGGCTTATATATATGTGCTTCTTATATACAACTAACACTTTCGGCGTGACATTTCTTGAAAAAACAAACATTAAATTCTTTGGAAAAAGATAATGACAAATCGCGATCATACATTTTTGAAATAAACATACAGAAGACAAGATACTTATTAGAAGAATGATCAGATAACACTAGTTAATCTTCGTCATTTGAATCATCATATATGTCTTCAAATTCTGGTTCATCCTCGCTATCTTCAGTTCTCGGCATATCGTCGTTATCATTGTTCAATTTTTCGCCACCTTCATCTTCATTAATATTATGGAGTACTTTACCTCCCTTGTGGCAAGACGAATATTAACGAGCTCGTTTCCCAATGTGAACATTGTATGAGTTACCATTTCGTTGATTTGAAAAAATTATTCTCCACCCACATGATCAAATTGTTTCCAACATCGTTAATCATGTCGGACACTTCATATATGCCATGAGCCTTTGTCTTGACAACCGCCACCAATCTTTCAAATCCTTTGTCATCGAAGAATATGAATTATAGTAGATTTGTTTTTCTTGTGATGCTAGGACGAACAGGTCGTCGGATCTAAGTCTAGACTTATATTTGATATCTACCAAACTGTGTTTAGGGTCAACTCTAACCCCTATGGAAATATCAAACCAAGTGCATTTGAACACCACAACTACCTGTAGCACTGCTCCCCAATAGTCCACCTCTATAACATCGTCCAACATTCCATAGAAATCATACTCACACTCATCATAGCAGGCCTCCTGACATAAATACCACTATTATGGGTAACTTGACCAGATCCATGGGTTATCCTATGGAACTTGTAACCATTCATAAAGTATCCCTGATGCGTGGTGGCATAACGGCTTGCTCCACATGATAGGAATTTCAATTGTTTACTTGAGTCGTTTAACTCGAGCATGCCCTATAAAAGAATGCCATATGTAAGAAACACATAACCTATGTCATTGCATTCTGTATATTAATACTAGTGCCACACATAAGAAACACATAATGTACGTCATTACATAATGTACATAATTGCATTCCATAGGTTTAGAGAAGTTTTGGATGACTTTAAGACTCTAAGTGTAAAGGTTTCCTACTTGAAAGTCAAAACGTATGTATGAATAAAGTTGGAGGTCTTTTGAATGAGTTGAAAGGCCTATTTGTAAAGGTTAGACTACTTGAAATTCAAACCATAGGTTTAGAGGAGTTTGAATGACTTTAAAACTCCAAGTGTAAATGTTTGACTACTTGAAAGTCAAACCATAGATGTGAATGAAGTTGGAGGTCTTTTGTACGAGTTGAAAAGCCTACATGTAAATGTTTGACTACTTGAAAGTCAAACCGTATGTTTAAATGTGTTTTGGATGACTTAAAGTCCAAGTGTAAAGGTTTGACTACTTAAAAGTCAAACTATATGTGTGAATGAAGTTGGAGGTCTTTTGAACGAGTTGAAAAGCCTAAGTGTAAAGGTTTGACTACTTGAAAGTCAAACCATAATTTTAGAGTAGTTTTGGATGACTTTAAAACTATAAGTGTAAGGGTTTGACTACTTGAAAATTAAACCGTAGGTATGAATGAAGTTGGAGGTTCTTTTAATGAGTTGAAAAGCCTACATGTAAAGTTTTGACAACCTGAAAGTTAAACAGTAGGTTTAGAGTAGTTTTGGATGAATTTGAAGGTTTAAATCCAAGAGAGGTGTTTTGGAATGAAACAAATTAGTTTAAAACACAAACCTATTTTCTTTAAAATCTTGGCGGCATAACGACTATAAAATGAAAATTTCTAAATACAATTAAGTCTAATAGCCTGACAATTGGCAATCCAACTACAACTAAATAAAACCATGTCTAATGTTTACCCAACTACAAATTAACAAAATCGAGTCTAATGTTTGCCCAAAAATTGGCAAGCCAACTAATAATAACACAAGTTTTGAATCACATAACAAAGTAGGTTCAACTAAAGTAGGTTAAACTCATTTGAAGCAAAAATGACACATTCATTAACTTGTGAACTAATTGAAATAAAAATGGTTTTTGAAATTATTAACATATAAACCCATCTAAAATCAAGATAAACAAAGTATACATACAAATTATAACACTATACATATATATATATACAAAACAAGAATATACACATAAATACACACACAAACAAACACACACACACATATATATACATATATATATATATATACAAAACAAGAATATACACATAAATACACACACAAACAAACACACACACACATATATATACATATATATATATATATACAAAACACGTATGTTCACATAAATAACTAATTAAAGTAAAAATGGAGCAATTTTATCAAGAGGGAAGTGGTGGCCGGAGAGAGCAAAAAGAAACAGTGGTGGTTCTTGTGGTGGTTGTGGTGGACGGACGGGGGGAGAGAGAGAGAGAGAGAGCGCGGTGGCCGACAGAGGTGGTGGAGGTCAGTGTCGGAGGTGGTGGTGGGGGTACATCGATGGTACAGCGACCTACGGTGGTGGCGATCTCTCCTTCTCTATCACTCTCTATCTCTCCTCTATCGCTCTCGCTCTCACTCTTTCTCTGTTGCTCGTTCTCGCTCTCTCGATCTGATGTCTTGGCCAGGAACAATAAGTTAAGGTTTGATTTATGTTTTTTAATTTACAAAAACAACGACGAGTATCCGAAAGAAATTTCGTCGCTAATTTAAAAAAATTTAAATTAGTATTTATTAAATCATTAAATTACTTTTTAATTAATAACTATAAATTTAATTAATTATTAAATATTTAATTATTTATTAGTATATTACAAAAATTAATTAATAATTAGTGAAATAAAAAATGGATTAAAACTCAATATAACCCATTAAAAACCGAATAAAACCTATTAAAGACCAATAAAACTGAATAAAGTCTAATAAAATGAATTAAGACCTAACCGAATAAAGTCCATTAAGAACCAACAAAATAGATTAAGGCTAAAAAAATGAATTAAGACCCAATAAATCACATTAAGGTATAATAAAACCAAATAAAGCCCAATAAATCCCATTAAAACCCGGTAAAATAGATTAATGCTCAATGAAATGGATTAAGGCTCAATAAAACCGAATAAAGCTCAATAAAACACATTAAGACCCGATAAAGCTAAATAAAACCCAATAAAATGAATTAAGGTCCAATAAAACTGAATAAAACCCAATGCAACCATTTAAGGCCCAATAAAACCAAATAAATCCCAATATAACTTAAAACCCAATAAAAATGAATAAAGTCAATTAAGACCTAATAAACCCGAGTGAAGCGCAATATAACCCATTAAAACCCAATAAAATCGAGTAAAGTCGAATAAAATGAATTAAGACCCAATAAAACCGAATAAAGCCTAATATGACCTATTAAGGCCCAATAAAACGGCATAAAGGCCCAATAAAATTGAATTAGAGGCAATCATTTGCGGGCCTAGGCCGAGCCTAACTTGTTTTTTTGTCCAACGAGCCTAATATTATAAACTCAAGCTCTTTTTTCAAGCTTAACAATTTGCCATTGCCCGCCCTATAAACGGGCCGAGCTTGCCCACAGGCTAACGGGCCTAAAAATATAACTCTTATAAATCTATAAACTTGATCACTAGCAATTAATTAACAAATGTGGAACCAAAAAGTAAAGGAAAAACACCGTTGCAATTAAGATTTTAAGCAACTAAAATGACACATGGATCTCAACAAGTGAAGAAATAAATGAAAAACAAAATTTAGACTTCCATAAAATCAATAATGCATTTCTATGGCTCCATCATGCTACTGCCAATTTCAAACATCCCAATTTTTGATCAAGAACATCCATAATTCTTTAACGGTGAAACAACCACCACCTGAAAAGTATTAGAAATAATTTAATCAATAGTTATAGGAGAAAAAATTACAAACTATAGAAAAAGAATGTAGTTGAACAAGTATAAAACTTACTTAGCAATTTTTGTTCAAGGATAAAAGAGTCCTCTTCAACTTCATTTTCATCCTCGTCTTCTTCTCCAACAATCGAATCATCATAGTTAAAAAGACTTGTTGAACCTTTAACAAAAGAAAACAAATAGAAATATTAGAAAAGTAATGTAAAGTTATACTCATCAAATGCTAATTACATTTAAAATGTAACTTACCTAATGTGAGGCCTTTTGCTCGCAACCAATCTTCATAACATGCAAGCATCTCGATGATCTTCTCTTCAAGAGAAGCTCTCCAAGGATTTATCAATTTCTTTCCATACTAAAAGTAGATTCAGAAGGGACTGTAGAGATGAGAATGGTAAAGTTGTCATGAGCCATACATGCAAGGTTTGGATAACATACCAAACTTCTATTCCAATATTCTAATACATCACATTTTCCCATAACATCAAAATTCTTCTCCTCTAAGTAGAGGTCCAACTCACTCTTATCATTTTCTACTTTTCTTGTTTTACTCAAGAACATCTTATATTCTAAAATGTCATCCATTTGATTCTCATCACAACCAACATCATGAGAAACATTTGTCATCCCAAAACTACTAGCAAAAGTAGGAGAAGTTGCACCACATGCAACCCTCTTATACTCATCAAATAAGTCAAACAGAGTAACCTTAATGCGTGAAACCATCTCCTTAGCATAAGTTTCCCCATACAATTTCTCATAACAATATTCAACTCTTTCTAATTTAAAACAAGGATCTAAAATAGCGGCACATGAAAGAAGAATGTTATAATCAGACCAATATTTATCAAACTTTTCTTGCATATCCTTAGGCATGGATGACATACTACAGAAGGACCCTCTGCAACTTCTATTAACTTTCTATGCATCCTCCATACACCATCAAATAAAGATTCGCAGTCGGATTCTTAGAGGCAGAAAATGTGTTAGTCACATCTTAGAAAAGCTTCAAAAAAGAATGCAACTCACCAACTCTATTCCATTCATCAGTTGAGAGAGCAAACATTTTTATATTTTTATCTCGACTAATCACATGATCAATCACATTTCTAAAATACATAAAACGATCAAGCATCAAAAAGATAGAATTCCATCTTATAGCATTATCTCCACGCAACTTTTTTTTTGTCTTAATGCCAAAATTTGTTTTAGCAACACTATAAAACCTTTTCTTTTTTGGGATCGAGTGTCGAAAATCCTTACTTATGCCTGTAATTTTGATAACAACATCATCAATTAGCTTTAATCCCGCTTATACCACAAGATTAGTGATATGACAAGCACACCGACAATGAAAAAACTCTCCGCCTAAAACCAAACAATTCTTTCTTTCGAGATAATTTCTAAGACAACTAATCATAGAATCATTATATGATGCATTGTCTACAATGGAACCAAAAACTTTGGAATCAATTTTCCATTGACCTAGACACGATGCAATCTCATCAGCAAGAGACACTCCATCAAATGGAGGCGTCAAAGCCCCAAATTGAAGTATTCTTTTTTGCAATTTACAGTCTGCATCAACCCAATGAGCATTTATACACATATATACATCTTGAGTATGTTCACTTCTTCAATTTTTTGTTGTAAAACAAATTCGACTAGGAGCCCTTTGTAAATCATCCATAATTATTTGTTTCTCGTCATTTTAATATTTAAATACATCTCTTCTCAAAGTGTGTCTGCTAATAGTATTTAATTGGGGACACATGACTGAAACCATATATCTAAATCCAGGTTCCTCATAACTGGCAAAAGAATGTGCAGCGACCACAAGAAAAATACTAATTGCTTTATGAACCCCCTCAAAGTTAATATTTGGATTTATTAAGACATGTTACTTATACCACCGCTAGACAAAGAACGAGAAATGAAATTTCTAATATGGTGGTTTATTCGGTTATGATATTTCTCAATATGTCTTTTAAGATGAGATGTGCCACTACTACTATTAGCATTAAAAGTTCCCTTACAATGGTTGCAAGTAGCTTTGATAGTCCCATCAGTTAAAAGTTTTCTATCCATATTTTGCCAAACAAAAGATTTTAATTTTCTACCTTGAGCATTAATCACAGAGACTTGAGTAAGATAAGAAGTTCATCTTCATCTTCTGTCAAGTTAATTGGAGAATCAGAACCAACTGCCATGATCACTATTTTTTGAAAAATATTGCAATTTCGACATTAAAGAACAAAACACTATAAGTCTATAAAACAAAAAAAAAACAAAAAAATGAACAGAGACTAAACAATTACTTTGCAATAAAAGTTAAACAAAGCTCAAATCTTGTTCATAAACATAACTAGAAACAAACTACTAGAAACAAATCTTGGTGGATTATCTATGTGAAACTTGGTATCATTAGTGTCCATCATTGGCTAATAAGTTCATGATCATACTTGTGCTGAGATAAGAAGGCAGCAAAGATAGAGAATCTCATTGACTATGAGGTTCATGATCATACTCGTGCTGTGGGTTGCTTCTGATTCATGATTGAAAATAGATAAATAATTTCATTGTTTTCTCTCACAATCCATCCTACTTAAAAAGAGAAAACTTTTTAAATATTCATCTTACTTACTGCAAAAGGCAGCAGAGAGCAGTAGTCAAGCAATCAACATCTACCAATGGGAAAGAGGAGGTACAAAAAATAGAAAGATCAACCATTGCTAGCATAGCTACTATAGAACATCGCTAGGAATGGTCTCTTGTAACTAAATGAGGAACACATGAATTTGACAGAATTGCAAGATTGTGATATTTCTAGCATATCTCACTCATCTTAGCTCCGATTTAAGTGATTCAAGATGATCTAGAACCAACAAACGAGCCTACAACTTTTAAGTTTTGAGTTTCTACAATTCAGGTTGATTCTAAGTTAAAATTGATGTCGAAGTCAGAAAAAATATGTTGGACATAAAGGTAAAAGTCAGCACAACTTCAACTTATCCAAGGTGCAAAACATTACAGCAGCAAAATAAAAAGGTAGTATAACATTGTGTGTTAGGGTTGTGCATGGAGAAAAGAAAATAGAATACGAATATGAGGTCTTTTTGAATTGGAGAATAAATAAATAATATATTGGATTGAAAAAAAGGGATATGATGGGTTTAATTGTGGGCTACACATATTTAAGGAAGGGGGTGCCAATAGAGAGTGTTGAATGTCTTGAGACTTGCACTTGCTTTAAGTCCATCAAATGTCAAACTCAAACAATAATATACTATATTTTGTTATTATTATTGTTGTTTACCGGAGAGGCATAAGAACTCACACTTGTCCTGATAATACCACTTAACAGCATCTCCTTGACCCTTTCTGTAACACCTCATTCCACTTATTGCATGTAACATATACTTCATACACAAGAAATACATGTTTGTACACCACATAGGTCCCTTAGTACAAGAATTTATCAATACTGAATACATGGTCCAAAAATTCAAAATACAATTCTTGTACTATTCCACATTCTTCTAACGAAACTATACATAGCATAGTCAAATCTTCATGTAGATATGCATAAAGGAAATTTCACATTTTCCCCTTTCCTTTACCGACTGCACCTCCCGCAATACATATTTAAAATCACAAAACGAGGGTTAGACCGAAAGGTCTAGTGAGTTCTCCTTTTAATAGTCTCACTCCTTTCTTTTCTACTCAAAGCGTCAGCTACTACGTTGACTTTTCCTGGGTGGTAAAGGATTTCACAATAATAATCATTAATAAGTTCAATCTATCTACGCTGTCGCATATTTAATTCTTTCTGGTTAAACAGATGCTGCAAAATTTTATGATGAGTATAAATCTGGCACTTTGTTCCTAGAAGATAATGTTTCCATATTTTCAATGCAAATACCATTGCGGCCAGTTCCATGTCATGAGTTGGATATTGTTTCTCATGATCATTCAATTGCCTTGACGCATAAGAAATCACATTTCCTCTTTGCATCAAAACGCATCCCAATCCCATATTCGAGACGTCACTGTATACTACAAAATCTTATAATCCATCTGGTAAGGTCAACACAGAGGCATTGCAAAGATGATCTTTTAACAGTTGGAAGGTTGTTTGCTGTTCTTCCTCCCACTGAAATTTAACGTTCTTCCGAGTTAATTTGGTCAATGGTACGGCTATTTTAGAGAAGTCCTAAATGAATTTTTGGTAATAGCCTGCCAATCCCAAAAAGCTTCGGACTTCAGAAAGAGTCTTCGGAGCTTCCCACTTTTCAACTGCTTCTATCTTTGTTGGATCTACTTTCACCCTTGCTTCTGATATAACATGACCCAAGAATTGAACTTCCCTTAACAAGAATTCACATTTGGATAACTTTGCATACAACTTTTCTCTTTTCAGTAATTCCAGAATTAAACGAAGATGTTTTGCATGTTCTTCTTCGTTTTTAGAGTATATAAGAATATCATCGATAAATACAATAACGAATTTATGAAGATATTCCTTACATACTCTATTCATTAAATCCATGAAGGCTACGGGCGCATTAGTTAAGCCAAATGGCATAACTAAGAATTTGTGATGCCCGTACCTAGTTCGGAAAGCTGTTGTAGCAATGTCTTCTTCCCTGATCTTTAGCTGGTGATACCCCGACCTTAAGTCAATCTTGGAGAAATAACTCGCTCCCACCAGTTGATCAAAAAGTCATCAATCCCTGGCAAAGGATACTTGTTCTTGATTTTCAGCTTATTTAACTCACGATAATCTATCTATACACATTCGCATAGATCCATCTTTCTTCTTAACAAATAAGACCGGAGCACCACAAGGTGAAGTGCTGGGTTGAATGAATCCTTTATCAGTTAAATCTTTTAACTGAGCAACTAATTCCTTCAGTTATGATGGAGCCAATCGGTACGGCGCCTTAGCTACTGGTGCTGCCCCTGTTATAAGATCGATTCTGAATTCAATAGCTCTGTCTTGTGGTAAACCAGACAAATCTTCTGGAAAGACTTCTGGATATTCATTAACGATCGGAATCAATTCCTATTTTCCTTTCTCTTTCTTCATATCAATCACATATGCCAAACATCCCTGACACTTCTTTCAGATATATTTTCGGGCTTTTATCACAGTTAAAAGACTAGTATGGTGACTCTGACGATACCATAAATAACAGTTGTTCCTTAGCCCAGCAAAATGATTCTGATCATTTTTTGATTGCAAACAATACTGGCATGATGCTCTGCCAACCAGTCCATACCCACTACTACATCAAATTCTTTCATTGACATAGGAAATAACCGAATCGGTAGCTTACAACCCTCAATAACAATAACGCAGTTATTAAATACACTAGTAACAGATTCCTGAATATTAGCAGTATCAACTACTAATTCGTCATCAAGTAACACAAAATTCAAACATGCAATTTGAGCAAACGATGGTGATATAAACAAAAAGTTGGCACCAGAGTCAAATAACACCTTAGCACATATAGAATTCAGAAGGAAGGTACATGTTACTACATCTGGCGATGCCTTTGTCTCATTTTTCGTCATTTGGAAGGATCGTCCCCGTGACCCTCCTTGCCCTGCTCTTGTTACAGTAGGTCTTCCCCGAGTACCCGACACATTACTCCCCATTGTCAGCTGTGGAGTTCTCAACAACGGACAATTTGGTCGTATATGGTCCGGGGAATTGCAATTGAAACACCTTTGGTTGGCTGGGCAACTCCTTGATAAATGGCCCACTTCGCCACACTTATAACACTTTCTTGGGTCCATCTTATATTCACCTTGATGAACCTTTCGACATTGTGTACAGACTTTCTCACCAACCTTTTGTTCAGCTCTATTATCATATTTTACTGCTTTTGGCCCTTGAAAGTTTGATGAAGGCCCTTCCCATCTTCTTTTTTCTACAACTTTACCCTCTGATTGCCGATTCTTATTCCGTTCTGTTGCTTCGGCCTCATTCACAGTTAATGAAAAGGTTGTGAAGTCCAGAAATCATAAAAACATGATATAATCTTCAAGAATCAAGATGAACATAAAAGTAGAGAGAATATTTTCAAAGATTGATTGGATTGAGAGAGAGAAATTTACAGCTCTAATCTTGATTACAATTCTGCTAATGACTTGGTAATGACAATTACAAAGAAAAATACTATTTATATTAGGAAATAGTAAAACTACACTATTACAAAATAAAGTTATTCTAAGGAGAAACTTGAATACAACTTTAACGCTCTAACTTGAACCCAACATTCTCCTCCTTTGGATTCAAGTTTGGACTCTTGTGAATTTCGTCTTGCGCAGTCCAAGAATTTTCTCCAACCTTCTCAAAGCATTCCTATATTGGATCTTTTCCTCGAGCAAGTTTATCGCATTTACCAGCAAGTATCTTTCCTTGGAACTCATCCGTTCAGATTCAGCAGCTTTATCGTTCATCACCCTCTTCAAGTCAAGTGCCCTTCTCACTAATTTGATCGTACCGTCAGAATATTTATTCAACTCGCTAAACCTCATGAACTTCTTTACTTATAGTTGAGCAAAATAAACGACCCCAAACTCTGGGCTTTCAAGAACCATATACACTGGATAGCCTTCAATGTCTTCTAGGTCTTGATTTGGTCTTTTAAGATTGATGATTCGCTGATTGTCTTCAAGGCCCATCTGTACATCAATGACCATTGCCAGTTTAACATGACAGCGTATAAATCTCTTGATTGCTTCAAGAGCAACCACTTCTCCTTCCTTTCTGATAGTCATGTTTTTGAGTTCAAAATACATATATTCAAGGTCATCTAAGTATAAGTTCGAGAAGTCTGCTCACTGAATCTCCAAATCTGACCATCCTACCTTGTTACAGTAAAAAAAGGATACCAGATTCTCAACAACTTCTGAGCATATATTTGTTTGATCATCATAATCCGATGTTTTGTACGAACTTCACTGATTGGTTGGCACTTGGCTTTCAGAAGATGTCGGTATTTAGTACGATATTCTTTTGTCTGCTTATGAATACACACTTTGTCGCCACTTAGCACTTTTCTATACCGGATGAAGATTCCAAAGTAGACATCTTCTAGATATGGCTCTCGGATCCTTGCTCGATCATATCCAGGAAAATTTGCTCTAATACGGAATGGCACATAGTCTCTGGTGAATATTTCAGTTGGATCAACATGTTCTCTTTGAGATGGAATGTCTGGCACATCAGATAAGACTGCAGTGGAAGATTCTGGAGCAGATTGACGTTCTTCTTGTAAAGAAAAGATTGGATCTTCATCATCTATATCGGCTTCAAAGTCAAAATAGATCCCAGTCGATTCGTCTATATTGTCAATGTCTTCTCCAAAGTCTTGTGTCTTCTCCAAAGTCTTGCTCTCCACCCAGAGTTTTAGAGAACACTTCGTTGAAACCAATGTTGGCAGACAAGTCCAATAGCATCCTTGTTCCTACAGTGGAGTCCGCCGGCTTTTCAACCATTGGCTCAATCGTAGGACTTGTCTCCAAACCTTCATCTACAACTTCAATAACCTCAATTGTTCTTTTTCGGACTGATTTCAGGTCAGAAACTTCAACAGTAACGTCTTGAGTTGATGGCTCCTCACCAACCCTTGCACCATGTTCAGAAGTCTCGACCAATCTCTGTCTCTTTCTCTCCCCCTCATGACTATTTGGATCATCCTGATCGTCATGCCTTCTTTTGAGAGATATGGCCTGAGACCTGCAGGTTTCTTCTAAGGTAGACACCCGTTCAGCTAGGGCGTCTTTTGAACTTTTAAGATCTTGGGTGTTAGATGTGATCAACTTGCTAACTTTGGAAAAGCTAGAAGTAACCACATCTTGAAAAGCCAAAAACTCTGAGGTTCTAACATAAGGGTTTACGTCTAATTGTTGACGTAAGAGACCAACCGAACCTGCGTCCTCAACATCTGGATTCTGAGATGCCATCAATTTGGCATACAACAACGATTTCAGTTCATCCACCGATTGATCTGGTATAGAGGGTTCAGGAACATGCGGTGGTGATAGCACAGATGGTTGCTCTTCTTCTACAATCTCCTTCCCCTTCAAAATTCTTTTGAGACTAGCCATTTGAGCATCCATATTGTCTTGAACAGCCTTTAGGGCGCCGTCCAGGTATTCCCTTGACACGAAGTCGGGTAAAGTAACTCCTGGTTCACTTAGAATACTAGTTGTAACAACAGTTGAATAAACTGTTGTGCCTACGTTTAATGTTGGCATAATGTTAGCATTGGTAGGACTTATGACCTGACCTTGTGAAATGTCAAAAGACACCACTCTGGTCGTTCCAGCTAGTTCACTAAGAACTGCACTTGGAGCAACAAATGCTCCTGACTCATGTGTACTTATGTGTATCGGCTCTAGACTCGAGGTGCACAGAATCGAAGTCATAGGCTGGGGCAGCGGGCTACTTATTTCAATAACTACATTCTCCAATTGAGAAGTAGTTAGCATATGAGCTATATCCGCATGTGAAATTGAAACAATTGGTTGTTGAGAACCAATTGAGTGGATAGGAGGGGTGTGCAAATGCATAGCTGGGCTAGCTATGTCTTGTTCAATACTAACATTTAACGGATGAACGTCAGTAGCAGATGTGGTTGTCCGGCTAAATGTATCAGTTTGGATAGGAGCTTGAWCTTCTTTTTCTGCTCCACTCTCACCCTCTCCATGTTCTTTTCCTTCCCTTTCTCTCATCCTCTCWTCATTTTCAACATTAACTCCCTCATCTCCTCCATCATCCGGTATGTCTTGAAGTATGTGATCATAATCATCACATTCCTCAACGTTGAAAGACAAAGACTGCAAGCTTGGACAAGGTTGCTGAGCAGAATACTCTGGAAAAATATCGTCAATGTCATCAACAATGGTGCCAACTGCAATATTTTGAGCTGGAATGGATTGATCACGATCTTCAGCTTCATTATTATCATCATCCTGATCATCATCTTGACCATTACCAGAATCTGCCCCATAATCAGATTCAGTAGCTTCCGAACTTGAAGTTGAGGAAGTACTGATAGTTGGAGTGCTTTGCTGATCAGACGCTCCCCCCGCCTGTTCACCCCTCTCRGATTCTTTTTCTCTCAGCTCAGTTCCCTGTTCAGGTAACCCCTGTTCCTGAACACTCTCTTCTAATTCTAAYTGCTCTTTCACAACTGAGGCATGGGGTGATCCGTGGGCAAGTTCAATCGGTTCTGGTTGAACTATTGGATCTATCACTCTCCTATAGTCTATTACGCACTGAGCAGTCTGATCAGCTAGGGCAATCAGTTCTTGTGGTACTGGCATTTTTGAATCCAGATCTTCAATTTCAGTATGCTGCCTTATTCTGGTCATGACAAATGTAGGCCCTTTTTCAGCGTTTGGCCTGACTGAAATATCTTCATTTGCATTCATCATAGCCCTAATGAACAATTGTAGACATCTCTGAAACGACACAAATTTCCGAGCTTTTGACGGGAATCTCTTCGCATTGACTAGCTCTACCAACTCATTCCATATGACTAAGGCGTAGTCATAGTTTCTTGAAAAGACGACACCATGAAAAAATTTAAGGAATGAGCTACTGCATGTATCTATGCCCGCTGTCTTTGACGTTAGACATCTATTCAAAATAGAGAACAGTAAGTGCCATATTGAAGGCAGGAATCGTCTTTTAAATTGAGTTGGGTTGTTCAGAACTGCCGAATATCCTAGACGCTTGATATCCAGACACAGTTGTTCGTCTCAGATAAAATCTTCAAAACCAGTAGAGCCTGGTCCTGGTAGACGAAGAATTCTTCTAAGACGCTTTGTTGATCCTCTCTCTCATTGATTTGTTGATAATCCCTTTTTCCTTTCGATGTATTTATGTATCTGTAATTTCAGTTCCAGCGATCATACACTGAGCTTGTTCAGTGATCGCTGATGAACTTGTTTTGAAATTCATTCAGAGACAACGATACTTCAA
>NW_020203065.1:23961-24790 GCF_001531365.2 Cynara cardunculus var. scolymus | reverse complement strand
GATTCTCGTGTAGTTGCAGATTTTGTCAAATCTCACATATTTTCCAGGTTCGGGACGCCCAAGGCCATCATCAGTGATCGAGGCACCCATTTTTGCAACAAGGTCATCGACGCACTTTTCAAGAAATATGGGGTTATTCACCGCATCTCCACTGCCTACCATCCACAGTCAAACGGACAAGCCGAGGTATCCAATAAAGAGATCAAATCCATTTTGGAGAAGACTGTGAACCCCAACCGGAAAGACTGGAGCTTAAGGCTTAATGACGCCTTGTGGGCCTATCGTTCGGCCTACAAGACACCTATAGGTATGTCTCCTTTCCGGTTGGTGTATGGTAAACCTTGCCACCTCCCGGTGGAATTAGAACACAAGGCGTATTGGGCGGTGAAGACATGCAATATGGATCTGGATGAAGCGGGATCGCATARGAAGCTTCAAATTCAAGAGTTAGAGGAGATACGGAACGATGCCAACGAAAATGCTCGCATCTATAAGRCGAAGACCAAGGCGTTCCATGACTCTCGTATTTCACGTAAGTCTTTCACTAAAGGTCAGAAAGTTCTCCTCTATCACTCTAGATTAAAGTTATTTCCCGGTAAATTAAGGTCCAGATGGATAGGACCTTTTGTTGTTTTAACTGTTTTTGAGCATGGTGYAGTGGAGATACAAAGTCTATCTACGGGGCAGATTTTCAAAGTTAACGGCCATAGGCTAAAGCYRTTCTATGAMGGCTTTGATGGAGGGGAATTAGAGAGGGTAGCTTTGGATACGCCAAGCTACAAGAATTGAACCGAGTATGGTCTAGCCAAAGACGTAAAAGAAAGGCGCT
>NW_020203065.1:0-21826 GCF_001531365.2 Cynara cardunculus var. scolymus | reverse complement strand
TTGATAAGTCCAAATTTATGCAAATATATGCTTAAAAGGGGTCAATTTAATTTAACTTCTAGAGACTATTTAAGTTGAAAATGTGTTGATTTTGTGTTATTTTTGTGGCCCAAACAGCAGCCCAAAATCAGCCCAGAAACAACAGCCCAAGCCGTGAACAAAGAAGAGGCAACAGGGCTGCTGCCCAAAACAGAAACAGAGCGAGAGAGAGGTCATGCAGCAGGAGATCGTGGGCAGCGAGAGCAGGAGATCATGGGCGAGTACGAGCTGTCAATGGGGGTTGTCGGTACAGAAGCAACCGAGAGAGGGAAAAGAGGCTGTCATCAAGAGAGACAGCAGGTCGAGGGCTGCAAGTCATGGACAACAGCGAGCAGCAGAGCCGGTCAATTGCGAGAGGCCGAGAGCAAAACAGCAAGGTGCTGTCGATCGAGCAGTCGAGAAGGAGGCAGCAGCAAGCAGAAATCGCGAGGGTCGATTGAAAGCAGTCTATCGAAGGGTTCTGTTTTGATTGGGGCTGTCGAGGAAGAAATCGGGCAGAAAGGGGCTGTCATCGAACAGCCGAGGAGAAGAAAGCTGTCGATTGACAGCAGGTTATCGAGAGGAGCAGCCGGCTGTCGTTTGAGAGAAAAACCGAGGACGAGGGCTGTCGATTGGGAGTCTGATCGCGTGGAAGGAGAGGCAGCAGACGAGGTGAAGAGGCTGAGAAGGAGAGGCTGTCAATTGGAACTTGAAGCTGCCGATTGATAGAGAGTAAGGGTTGTTGATCGAGAGACAGAGCCAGACGATAACCGGTTGATTTTCCAAACGATTTCTAAAGGTTATTGACAATTTCTCCATATCAATCAACAGGTTAGTTTACATCAGTCTTGGAAATGTGTAGTTAATTCCTTTAATTTCTAGCAATTGGGTAGCTAATTGAGTATGATTGTGAATGTGTTGAGACTGGATTTGGTTCATGATTAATGGATTTTATTTATGCAATCCTTGTGCCTTTTTGTTTTCTCCTATTCAAGTTTGATTATGTAAGATGGATCCCTTGCTTAGTTTAATTTGGATTTGAATTGCTAGGGTGATTTATGAATCCGTAATTGTTTGTAAATCTCTCTCGGTAGCAARCGATACACGGTTGACAAGTGTGTTAATTGTATGTATTGTAGGATGGCATAACCCAACTYACATAAACGGCGTCCGTTTATTGGTTGGTTTCGGTATTTGTATGAACTTAATGCAATTGACAAHTGAATTCCACGTCCGTGACTGGATTAAATTAGTTGATTAGAGGCTAATTATAGGGGCATCTCGTATTAGTCATGTTTTATGTCAAATAGAATGTCAATGCGTATTGGTATTYAATCCGATTTGAGATCCTTTGAGAATGGTTTGGTTGGGTCAGTGATACACAATTCACATGATTATTCAATTGATACTCATTGCTAGATTATTTCGTATATCGCCTAAAAGTCTTTATTTAATTGGCAATTTTTTTTACTTGTTTATAAATCATCCAACCCCCCCCCCTTTTTATATATATTGTTTTAATGTCAATGAACTTGCACGCGGTTATGTCTTGGACTTACGGTTAATACCGAGTCCCTGAGGAGACGACCCTACTTATCGCTATTACAAGTGTGTTTTAGAGATAATAGGCTATTATTTATAAATTATATTATTTGCCGGACTCGACACCCGTCAAATTTTTATATCCTTTAAGATTACAACATATTTGAGTTCTTATTTCTTTGTGACTTAAGGATTCAAAGATGTTGTTCTTATTGGAAATAACAATAGTGAAGTTAGTAAAAAGGAGAGAACTTGACTGTGGGTCAAGGATTTATGAGGAATCAGAGAGGCTTTGGTTATACCTTGCAAGGAACCAGAGGGACTCCGATTGGTCCTTATAAATGAGAACCAGAGGGATTCTGGTTGATTGGTTTTGAAAAGAATATAATGATTTGCAAAATCTGTTAGTCAAAACAGAGATTCTGAAGGAGAGCCATAAGTCTCGATATTCAGTTCATCCAGGTACCAATAAAATGTATAAAGATTTGAAAGAATTCTACTGGTGGCCAGGTCTTAAGAGGGATATAGCAGAATATGTTGAAAGATGCTTGACATGTTTACAAGTTAAAATTGAGCATCAAAGACCATATGGAAGTTTACAGTCATTAGAGATACCTGTTTGGAAATGGGACCAGATAACAATGGACTTTGTAATGAAGCTACCTCGAACCCCAAAGGGTTATAATGCAATGTGGGTAAATTGTAGATCGTGTAACAAAGTCTGCACATTTCCTACCAATGAAAGAAACTGATTCATTGGAAAGATTAGCTCAGTTTAATCCATAACACCTTTCATGTTTCGAACATTCGTAAGTGTTTGGTAGAACCAAGTCAAGCAATTCCACTCCCTGAAATCCAACTTGATGAAAAGTTAAGTTTTGTTGAAACTCCAAAGACAGTAATTGACAGAAAGGTCAAGGTTTTGAGAAACAAAGAAATTAGTTTGGTTAAAATTCAGTGGAAATTCCATAAAGGTTCAGAAGCAACTTGGGAGCTAGAATCCGAAATGAGAAACCAATATCCCTGGTTGTTTGATTGAATGAATAAATTCCGGGACGGAATTCTTCTAAGGGAGAGAGAATGTTATAACTAGGTTTTTCTACAAGTCTGGATTAAGGTAACCTTATGTGTTAATTCAAGAATTTCGTGATTTATATGCATTATATCGTAATTTAAATGCATAGAGTGATTAAGTGCAAAATATGATATATGCATGAAATAGGTGATYTGTATATATATGTGTTTGAGTTGGGGTGTGTGTGCATGTGAAGATATTTTGATAACATTATTATATCATTTTCAAGTGAATTATCTTCAAGGATAAGATTGTGAATCTTTTAATATTAAAACTCACCACCCAAAAAAGGTTTGATTGGCTAAAGAAGGTTCACCGCCTTTGATTTTAACATAAAAGAAAGTGATTTCTGCTATTCTTTGAAAAAAAGATCACTTTCTAAAAGAAAAACAGAGAAAAGGCAGTGGAGTGTTTTTGAGAAAGAATTTGGGTGCAGTTGAGTAAAGCTACTGTGTTATACCTGCAGATTCTGTGTTAATCAAGTGAGTTTTAAACAAGATTATGTTTTAAACCGTGTGGTTTGGTTTCTGTTTGATATAGTCTGTGAATCTTGTTGTTTAAATCTGAATTAAGTATGAAGAAGCTGTTAAAACAGCCTTAAACATGTATTTATTGAAAGAAATATGTGTTATATGCAATGTGTGGAAGGAGGGGTGTTACACTTCATGTAAACATAAGATCGTCACCATGCATAATTTCCGTTGCAAGGTCTTGAATGCGAAGTCTTGACGTCGATCCACAAAAAAATCACTTTTTTCTTCGTCAATGCGGTCAACATTGAAGCTATCTTGGAAAAGTCTTGGATAAATCTTATGTAGCAACCGGCTAATCCCATGAAACTTCGGATCACGATCGGTCTCTTAGGTGGCTCCCAATTCATCATGGCTTCAATATTTGACCGGTCTACCTTCACCCCATCTCGGGTCACCACGTGACCTAAAAATTGAACCATGTGTAACCAGATGTCACATATGGAGAACTTAGCATAAAGTTTCTCTTCTCTCAACACTTTCAACACCTCAAGAAGATGTCATTCATGGTCCTCGTCATTCATAGAATAGACAAGGATATCATCCATGAAGACAATGACAATTTTTTTAAAAGGGATGACACACCCGATTTATCAAGTTCATAAACATAATTAGGGCATTAGTTAGACCAAACGACATTACAAGGAATTAGTAATGCCCATATGGCGTCCTATATGCCATCTTTGAGACATCATCTTATCTTACTTGTACTTGGTGATAACCTAAACGAAGATATATTTTTATAAAAAACATCAAGCCTCTTGAAGTTGATCAAATAGGCCATCCATACAGGGAAGTGAATACTTATTCTTTGCAGTCACCATATTCAATTCTTGATAGTTCATGCACATTCGTATAGTGTCATGCTTTTTCTTGACGAATAAAACTCGGTCTTCCCACTTCAAAGAGCACATCCTAACAAAACCATTTTCGAGCAATTCCTGTAACTTCATCATCTATTGCATTTCAGGGGGTGTAATATTGTAGGATGCATGAGCTATTGGTGCCCTCCCGGAACTAAGTCGGTACAAAACACTTGGCCGTCGGGTGGCAAGCCCGATAGATCATCTGGAGAGACATCTGGAAACTCATTAACAATTTCCACATCTTCAATTTTTCTCTTCTCCGACTTGGCATCCAACATGTAGACAAGAAATGATGAACACCCTTTCAATGGGAATTTACGAGCTTTGATCGTCGAAATGATCGCCATTTCTCTATTGCGTTATTCTTAATACACAAATATTGTATTCTCATATACTAAAGGCACTCATATGAGTTTATTCGAACAAAGAATCTCGACTTGGTTCTTTACTAGCCTGTCCATCTTGATCACTATGTCAAAGCATCTGATAGATACTGGTAGTAAATCCACAAAAAATCGTTCTCCCCCAATTTCCAAATACAATCACTAAGGATTTCATGAAGCACCACTAGCTTCCTATTGGCTAGTTCCACAAGTAAGGCATCACTAAGAATACTCGAAGACACATTAAACCACTTGCAAAAAATAGTTTGCTATTAAAGAGTGGTTTGCACCGAAATCAAAAAGTATAGGATCGGGTATCGAGTTGAGTATGAACCTACCCGACACTACATCCGGTTTATCCTTTGCTTTCTCATTCGACATTTGGAAAGCTCTCCTTGCACTCTTAGAGTACTCTCCTTCCTTGTTTGGCTTCTCGTGCTTTCCCCTCTCAACACGTCTTTCAACTTGGGGTAATCATTTCTCATATCTATTTGCTTACATTCGTAGCACACGATCCCTTTAATAGAGCATACACAACTTGAGTCGTCGACCTTCCCACATTTGTAGCACGTCATTAGGTTGGGATTGCAAGAGTCCAAGTGCTTGTTCTCACATTTGGGGCACCACCTTGCCTCCCTCCAGGCATTATGCCTCTTTCCACCAGTCGTTGGCCTCGACTTCTTAAAGAACCCTTTGCGCTTCCTCCCACTTTCTTTTCCCAAACTACTACTCGTTCTTCGCTTGCTTGGGCGAGATCATCTTCCAAATACCAAATCAAAACCTGCCCATAAAATTTAAAAATACCAGATCAAAACCTGCTCATAAATTTAGAAGTTTCAAATCATAAAATTATCAAAACATTGTTATACATAATCGATAATCTAATTAGGGAGATTGGGAGGGGGTCCACCAAACTACTGCATAAAAGCAATCATTTGAATTAACAAAGAGAAACTCAATAGCATACTCAGCATGTCGTGTCTCCAATTTTTGCCCTCCTCTTCGATTGCTAACTGATAACTCTCATTTTGAGCATTCTATACACATCATTTGTGTGAGTTTTTCTTCCGTTTTAGTTGTTTTTCTTCTTATGTGTTTGTGTTTCTTCTTTTTATTAATTTTATTTTTATTTAGAGCTGTTGAGGATGTTTTATGGTTACTTGCATCATTTTTGGGTTAAATATTGAATTGTGAAATGTACCTACTGTATGCCCACTGTGGGGGTGCGACGTTAATTTGAGGACAACTAAAAATATCATTTTTGCATGTAATCTTATGCTTATTTAAGCTACATTAGGGTAATACTGAAGGGTAAACTCTTGATACAAAATAATATGAAGATAAGATATGAGTAAGGATTGAAAATATGGAAAAGATTTCTTGAAATTTTGGAAAAGATCATTTGGAGGTTCAAAAGTTAAATACAATCCGAATATTTCTCAAGATTTGGAGATATCACAAGATTTGTTGAATAATGCCACTTTTGCCCAAAAAAAAAATTAAAGAAACTTCTTTCCATGAGGTAAAGACCATCATCTTCCACATATAAATAAGTGGCCTTGATGAAGCATTAAAGAGAGATCCAACATGTAGAAGTTCAACCACTTTTTTTTACATTTTATATTTGTAGTTGTAATTTATTTTTACATCTTTAACTTTCAGCACTATTGTCCACTGTGGAACACTGTAAGCATAATTTATATTTTATTTTAAATGCATTTAACTTCTAAGCATTTATCTTCTTCTACTATATTATTTACTTTAATTATTAGCTAAGCACCCATTGAGTGTGAGTATGAGTCAAACTTAAGACTAGTAAGCAATATCTAGGTGTTTCCATCATTGCTAATTCTTAAGCTTGGTTACTTGAGTCGAACCTAAGCTCAACACGGATAAGCCAATCATTTTGAAGTGTTAATATTAGATCTTTGATCCAGAGATAGGCGGATTCGAAATACGGTTTAAGTGTTGCACAAATATTTGAGAAAATCTTTGATAATTACGTAGAGATATGGGTTATATATGATTTGCTAAGGTTCAAATATCGGTCAACATTTATATCACAAATATATTTTGTTATAAATATTCATACTAATAGAACTTGATATTTTTGTTAACTTAGCCAAATCGTCAAGATTAAGAATGGGCAATAGTGGTGTTATTGTGACCCGTATCATTGACCATCTTGTTACTACTGATCTCTTAGGTGACATTTACACTCTTATTCATTTTTAGTTACTTCTTTATATTTCATTATGAAAATCATCAAACTCGCTCAAATATATTTTCTTCTTCTCTAGTTAAAATCAGTATATTCTCGACCTACTACTCGAAGCTCTAAAATTTGTTACATGTGGATATGAATTTTTTACCATATTATTACTTGTAGCGACCACAATGTCAGTGTATACTTGCATCACCACTATGGGAACATTGTGCCCACTATGTGGACATACACGTTTTCCCGCTATCAGTAATTCGTCGGTGAGTTTTACAATTTCCAATGAATTATCGATGGAATTTGTTTTCATGAACCAAATAAACAGTGGTGGGGTCTCCATATCGACGGATTTCAACTATCGATGATACCTTGTTTTCTTGTAGTGTACATCATATGATACATCACAATATTTGGGTTATAATCTTTACTGTTTGGATCAACATTTTGTGTGAAAATAATATTTGGGTTTCTATATCATCCCATGTGGATATGTTTTCATCATTGTTCTTTAAACTATTAGGGTTATAAAAAAACTCTTTAGCACTATCAATTACAAAATCAAAAGCACATTTCAGTTATAGTTTTAGATCTTATTCTTGTTATTTATAGATATGAGTTTCTTTAAGATTTTGACTCAATGTGTATTAGGTAATTAAAAGTCAATAATGTATGGAAAAAACAATGGTAGCTTTGAAATTCTAAATATATATATATATATATATATATATATATGAGTTGTACATCTGCAATGGTTTAGTAATTTTTTAAATGTGAAAACTTTCTTAGTTCACAATAATAAATTTTTTTTACTTGATATAAAAAGAGAACTCATTCGAAGAACTAATGGCGCTAGAGAGTTGGTGATAAATGAATGATGAAAAAGATTATCAAGGTTTTCTTGACAAAAAGACAAAATAATGATCGGTGAGAATGTGGAAGAAAAGACGATCAGTTTATTAAAAAATACTGAAAGAATCATGATATAAGTTTAACACTTAAATGGGATCTAGTGGAGTCCCGCTAAAATTGGAACTAGGGTCGTTCCTAGGGGAGCACAGCCCAAGAAAAGATAGCAATAACAAACTGACGAACTTAAAGGTTATAATTTTAAGTCATAGTTTAATAACTGTTAAAGCATGTAAACAATCAAATAGAGAGAAATAGCAATAACCAATAACGTTGAGACTTTGGTCTCACATAAACACTTAGAGAAGCAATAAGTTTCTTAACTTTACAAATTTTCTTCTATAATTAATGTAATATATGTTGGGCCCTTGTTACTAATAAACTTTTTTTTTTTTGGCTATTATTAAATACTATAAAAAAAACTTACACCTTTTTATCTACAAGATTGTTTTGAACTATAACTATATATATTATATAAAATTAGACACCTATCTTTTTGGGCTCTGAGCAGCGACCTGCCCTCCCCCAGAATGGTTCATGAGTTCCACATAGGATGCATATCCACTTCGATTTGTTCATATAAATTTAAGTCTTATAAAATAGTCTATTATAATACAAAGATTTGTGGCATCTTATTAACCGATTTTGTTGTCTTGAAAACTTTGCGCCTAGTTTTTAATTTTGACTTTTGTTCGAATATTGTAACTTCAACTTTCGTTATTTGACGATTGAACGTTGTAACTTCCATTTTTGCAATGATTGACACCAACATCTATTAATCGAAAAAAGTTGGTAAGAATTAAGTTGGTACCAAGTAAAGCCAGTTGGTACATGATATATTTTTTTTTCTGTCAATTATATTTGGTCGGTAGACTACATAAATGATAAAAACATATGTTAACCCCCTAGTTTTCAAATAAACGATCCGTTTTACTTGAACAAGCACAACTAATCACAATATAATTAGTATGAAAACAATAATAAGATAGATCTAGAGAGACAGACGAAGTAACATGTTCGTGTGGTTCATGATGGGGCAACAATTACTTCTCTGACTCTGTAGATGACATTAATTAGCAGTTACGGATAGTTAATTGTTACGGCAGTTACAAACTGAATCGTTGCCTTGAAGGGGTGTCTTGAAGAGGTACACGGTTCTTTAGTATTGTGTATATATATATTTATGTAAACTGTTGTAATCGTTGGTTGTTGTGATAATAAAGTGTGTTGTGTATATATATATATATATATATATATATCACAACCATCCTCTATATATATGCGTATGTGCAGATACAATTTTCTGCAATATTAACCTATTGATCATCCTTAAATTCTGCTTTGTTTGTGTTTCGATCCAACATAATCTTTGTCAAACATTAACACATCTTCACTTGATTTGCATAGAAACCGGAAGTTGAATAGTTTTATTTTTCCCTTGATGTTCTTTTCTTTGCCTGATCACAAGCTACGGGTTTCAATGAAATAATCACAAAGAAAATTCACAAGAAGAAAATCGAGTTTAAATCATCAAAACTCAATCAACTTCTACTTCAAGTGCAGAGGATTTAGTTCGAATAGCATTTGTCACTAATTCATGCGCCCATGGATCAGAAGTACTAAATATTGCACTGATGGAGAATAATTAGTACCAATACACAGGATGAACGGAATGTTTGGGAATTTCCTACTATCATTTCCCATTGATACTACTATACTAGTATCTACAAATAGACAGAATGTACAGTCAAAATGAGATTTTGAACTGCATGCAAAGTATGTTAGAAACTGAAGCCTGCTAATTACTACACTTTAGAGTCAAATTCATCTATTGCTGGAAAGAGCAGAGCTTCTCCTTCAACTTTTCGGCCTCTATCTTTTTATCACCTTGCACCTGTTCAACAAAATGAAGTATTACAATTATTTCTAGATATTTAATTATAATATTCGGGAAATTCTAACGCTTGTCCATTGCAAGACAACGATAGATATATGACATAATTATGCTAGTTTCACATATTTAGTCCAGATTTATGTAAACAATCATAGGGTTGGACCTATTTGTTTTGATCTTGGCAATTAATGTAGCAAACTATATTGAATTACCACTACTTAATTGTTTCATATTTTCTAGGCAAGCTAGGAGCAGTTGAAGTTAATTTTTTCGATTATAAAAAGGGGGGATATTTGGGAAAAACAAAGATCAGACTTAAATTCTTTTCTATTTTGGCTCATGATGGGGACCATATAAGGTACATTCAATGGCATTTATGTGATAGCATGTGATACCGTGCATAATGATAATTATATACATTTGTTTGTGCATATCACACTTATGTTATATGGTGTTTTTCTGGATTAAGTGCAAGGACATGTTGAAATTACTTGCAATTATGTTGTGTGACAGATCATAGTAGATGATACATGTATGTACCTGAAGATGGAGAGTGTTTAATAATGTCCCTTCTCCTGAACATTTGAACGATGTCGCGTTTAGCAAAACAAGCCCATCCTCTTCCTGCTCTAAGTATTCCAAAACCTTAGAAAATAAGCCAACTTCCTTGTTCTTGCTCATATGGTCCGTTGAGGAGATCAGCTGGATGACAGCTTCTTTCTCACCTAAAACGCTCACAGAAGAAATTACCAAGGATTTTGTTTTGATTGTAGCATCTTTAGCACTTTGTTTCTTGATACTAAGACGCTCTTGCATGGGGGTAGCAGTTGACGATGAATACGACCAAAGCTTTTCCTTTTTACGCAGTAAGGTCTCCACTTCCTTTTCTAGTTCAGGTATGTATTTCAGCGCACGCGATACTGTCCCCGGAATGCTTACTTTTTTCTGCCACAAAAGAGAATCATGCATATTAAGTATAGTTCCACTAAAACACAAACCACTTACAAGAATTGTGAAAAACATAACTCAGATGTCAATCTTATTTTACGCTTTTTTGGTCTATATATATACGCCAAATCTACAGAAACTCCAATAGTAAATACCAATGACTTTCGAATATCTACAGTTTGACATAATAAAAGGAATGATAACATGTATAGATAGATACCTTCTGATCAACTGACATAGGCAGCAGTGAACGAAGAAATGCATACAAGTCATTAACCCTCTTTCGTCGATCTCTTTCACTTGCATTATGATTGAGCTTTTTCGCCACCATCATTAGATCATCGACAGTACCTCCATTTACGGCCCCTCCATAAGAAATGGAATTCTCGGGTACAAAATCTTGCTGGATTGGATCAAACGAAGGAAAATCAAGAAGGGAATGATATGAATTTGCTTCATTGCAATAATCTTGTTGAAGATTTTGGGCAATGAGATCCTCCAAGGGCCATCCGTAGGTTGTTGAAAACAAAGGAGGGGATAATGCCAGCATCTTTTCTTTTTTCCTTTGTTTCTTTGGTATTTTAGGTAATCACTTGTTGCAGGAAGTTTGATGAGAGAGTGAGCATGATAAGTTGGTGTATATATACATCCTCTTGCATTATCACAAAACAGATTCATCCGTCATACAAAGTAAACTAATTTTTAATTTCTATTTCAAAACACAAAGTGACTTGAGAGGATAGAAATATTCTACTTGACATAAAAAATGATAAAAGCTTTTTGTCGACACATGATCATCGGTATTTCTTATTCGCATTTATAAATACAAATATTAATCAATAACATAATTATATTGATCCAACATATCAATTTGGTTCTTCGTTTTTTTTTTCAATTTTCTTGAGTAGCAAATGAACCGAGATATTCAAAAATGAATCAAGACGATGAACACCCCCTCCATCGAAGTGTTTAAGCACTTATGTTCTTATGTTTCTTTTGAATTCGACGTCAATGATATATGATTGATATAGATAATTACAAAAGTACAAGTGACGATTTACCGGTTAAATTTGCATTCTTTTCCGTTGGATTCTTGTACGATAATGTAACTTTTAAATGTCTTTTAGAAAAGTAGATTAATATACATGTTTGTGAGATAAATACAAAACCATAAAGAAGTATTAATTAATTGAAGACACTGTTAATGGAGGATGGATTCACGTGGAGCTCGTGCCATGCACAAGCTTCCCCTTCACGACTCATATGTAACTTCAGAATGGCATGTGGTCTCCACACTTATCCCTACCTTGGGAGTGGACTCATCCTTTGTCTTTTTCGGACAACTTGACACCTGTTTAGGTGAAGTTGATTGTACTTAATTATTACTTTAATAGCTCCATTTTATAGGTTATTAAATTTCTAGATCTAACACAAACTTAATAGTAATTGATACTAGATTGCTAATTACTCTAACACAGGATCAGATAATTCATCTATTAGATTTTTAGTTGTTCAAATTATTTACGTATAAAATTTGTGTAGAGTACTATTATGTGTGAATGAATATGCTCGGATATTATTTACGAAAATCATATTTTTACATCAAATTTCGGTTACTGGATTTGACATTTATGCAAGGATATAAGGGGTACTTTGAGCTACCTCTGACCCTAGAATGACAAGAAGAAATCTTGTACATTTAGTGATAATCTAATGTACACCCATCAAGGTTCAACTCTAGAGTAAATATATAGACACGAAAGCAAGCCGACCAACTTAGATTGCATGCACTAGTTCCAAAAGCAATATGGTGTCTTGTTCCCTACTGCTAATAATCTGAACAACAGAATTGCACAGAATTGAATCTGGACTAAACTTTTGAAAAAAAATGGCAAGAAATAGTGTCTATGAATCAAGCTTTACACTGTTTCTCTGGGAATATTCCAACACAATTATATTATTACATAGACCGAATAGAAGTACTCATAGATAATATAAGGTATATACAGCTGAATCTGCAAGTTTTTCGTTCGAACATGAAAAACTATAAAAATAACTTCCTTGAACGGAATTACAAATAACTCAAGTTCTGCCGAGTATCCCTGACTTATCTATTTCTGCCTTATTTAACCTTCAAATCTTTTGCCACTGCGAACAAAAATTTCTGTAGTTATGTTGATTATTTTGCGCAATTATTGGTTAAAATTTTAAAACCAACATCCTCCTTAATTAAGCTATAGTTGCATAAACACCGAGCTTTTCTTTCAACTTATTGAAATCTCAAACTTTAAGATAGTATTTGGTATGATGGAATCGCAGAGAATGGATTGCAGCATAATTGAAAGGAAGAGAATGGAAAGAATTCGTAGAAATGGAACCGATTCCACTGTTAGGTGTTAAAAAAGGAATCGATTGCCATGGCAAGGAAGTTTTTTGCGGGTTGGAGATTTAAAATTTGAAATTGTGAATTGGATTTTCCACAAGCACTTAAAATTTCGAGGTTTGATTGTGATATGGTTGGATTTTTGTTGATGATATATGTGAGGTGCATAGAAACAGAGGGTTTGTTTGTGTACAAGCAAAGGCTTATAGCTTATAGTTGATGATATATGTTTATGCATAGAAACAAAGGGGTTGTTTCTGGATTTTTGTTGATGATATTTCATAGAGGAAGTGTTAACCGATCTTATTGTAAGACCAAAGTTTGCTTAGCTTGTATGATTTTGATTGAATTGCTATTACAAAAAAAGCTCGAGTCATATATATATAACATATTTTAATTAAAAAAATAGTAAGGGTAATCTATACAGCCGATTAGTCAAGAATTCAATTAGGAGTTCAACATGAACTCAACAAAATTTAATAGTATACGAACATTACGATCACAGGAAATTATGTAAATCATAGAACTCAACAAACTCAAGCAGAACATAAAAAGATAACAAGCAATGACAACACCACCCTAAATTGAAAGCAGTAATATATGTTGAATCAAGTTTCAGACATGTTCTACTACATTGATTATAATCTAGTTTCAGGACAGGTATAGATTTTATTACTGAGACTAGACCATTACTTCAAAAAACAATCATTCGATTAAGGTTAGGAATCAATGAATAGGTTCTGAAAGTGAATCAGATCTGGGATGTTTGGGGGAGTTATGCAAGAGGGATCGAGCTAGATGTTGTGCTCTAGTAGAAAGTTGAAGCAACCGGATGGAATAGCTTGACCGGCCGGAGAGGAAGCATGACCAATTTGATCTTGTTAGAAGCTGGAGGAGCCCCAAAGCCTAGTCTTCATTTTGGCAGTTGAGTTGGCCCTAAAAGCATGAAGCTTGTTGCAATAAGGATAAGCCTATAAGAACACAAATTTATTTCATTTGACTTGAAATTAATTATGATTAGCAATGGACATGTCTAAGTCTACCCAACCTTGGATTTCCAATACGTGTGTGGATGTGAAGTCTTCGTCACAAAGGACTCATATAGTCGCATAAATAATGTCTACATCCAAAACTTCATCGTCAAAATGCGACACCCAAGACCCCTTTTCCTGTGAATGGGCTTCGCTACGTTTAAAACACATATAAATTCATAGACAAATGCCCTAAACACCACAAAATTGGCATAATCTATATATCTTCATTTTCCCAAAACACAAAAGAAATCATATAAAATCACTAACAATCACATTTGAAGACATAGCAAACAATACAAAAACTATGAATAAACATGCAGCATAGCTAGCACGTAATTATCATTATTATCATTTGGATAAATAATCACATCCGCAAGCAACTACAGAAAATAAAAGGAACATATATATGTGATGGTCTTCATTAGACTGTAGGTAAATCACTCACGTTTCCGGCATCAAAGTGCCATTTTTTATGTTAATTAATCGTGCTAGTATAATCGAGAACTTGATCATAGATACCAATGATGGGGGGGAAAATAAGCAAGTTTTGCACATCAAAACAAAATGCTTATAATTTGCAATAAATCTTCATTAAAAATGTGTTTTACAGACTAACAACATCAATAGATAGCTAGCCATGTTCATTTGAAGATAACTAACTGAAACAAAAATAGAACGCACCTGATGCTTCTACACCAGTATTATGTGCATTATATAGATTTTTGATCATGTATATCGTCATTTAACAATTGGAATCATGTATTTTTAAATTAAGGAATTATCTCAAGCAAATGAACTTAAGAGCATCTCTAAGGGAGCAAAGCTGATCATAATCAACAAGAATTTCGTAGCTCTTAATTTCTATTAATCTAGAAAGTTCTGAAATATAAGCTCTAAATGATTCGTTCTTATTGAAAAGCAAAAAAACTACAAAAAGGATCAATTCTCTAAACTGAAATCGAAGTAAATGGACACAAATAATTATTACTCTCAATAACAATATTCTACGGTGATCACAAGATAACGTTTGCAAATTTACTTCTAAAGTAATGTTTTTTTTTTGAAGTATATAATATTTATATACGGCAAAAGCAACAAATAAACTCACACACCCTCCTCACCTATGGTTTCTAAAGTAATGTTGTAAGGAATAAAAAATTAAAATAAGGCGTTGTTCGTTTTCTATATAAAAAAAAACTCTTTTATAAGCTTTTTATGTCTAATTCGTTAAGAGGTAGGGTCATTTAGACTGTCTGTTTTCGTCAATTTTTCAGAGACATTTATGTCTTATTTGTCATCTTATCTGGTAAGAGGTAAACTAATATCTTATTTGTATTTTATTGTTCTTTAAACTCTCAACAACGACGTTTCTCAATCGATTAACCTTAGTCGATCATTTCTCTCAGTCGATCTTTACCGAATCAATCATCACTTCTCTCAATTGATGTGTTCTAATAGGATTTAAATGTGTTAAATACCATTAATGACATATTTTCGTTTAAATAAATTCTAATTATATAACTTAGATATAAATTTTGTAATGATGATGAATAAATACGTGAAATTGTATAAATTTATTTATAAATTCAATGCTATTAAAAATTGGGTAAAATAGACAATTTAAACAAATTCAAACGTTTACAAAACAAATAGTCTTATTGATTCAGGTTTCAGACTTCAGCACCACCTCTTATAAATCAGAAATGAAATAAGACTCCAACACCTCTTAAAAAAACAAACCTAACCATCATCTTATAAGTAATTAGTATTATAAATATCATATAATATTCATTTATTTTAAGAATTAAAAATTAAAATAAATTCATTGTTAATCGGACTTGTAATTAAACCACATTAATCCATGATAAAAACCAAAAACAACTTATTTAAAATGTCAAAAAGTATATTCAAAGCATAAATCTAATAAATCCAAATGGATTATTTTATTTACACAACCACTACATAAGATATAAAACTTATCAATTTATATTCAATAACATACTACAAAATTTAAAAGTTAAAAAACCAAATTATAAAAAAATCAAGTATTCAAATTCTATTAATTTTAAAAAATACTGTTAGTTAGTTACATGAATTTAAAAATTAAAAATATTCTTCTAGTAGAACAATTCAAGTGTCGATTGTATTCTAGTTAATTAACGTTTGTTGAAAAGTTCTATAAAAACATCTTCAACTCTTCCTCCCCATTTCTTTCATGTTGATAGTTGTGGGTAAACATGATGTTTTCATAGCCAAATAATGGAGAAGCTGACAATGAGGCACGTTTTTATCTCTACCAAACTTTCGACAAAGCTAGGTTTTTGAATCAGCATGTGGTATTATTTTAGAGCCATATTATCACAAGAAGGCAAACCGACAATTGCCTATTATTGTGATAAGTGGTCTGTCTACCTATGGCCATGACCAAGAGCTTATGTAGTGGTTCAAAGCTATGTTTAAACAGTGATATATTACTTAATTAATTTATCCAGCTGGGGGAGATTTTGGTGTTTTTAGACACAAAGAATTGAAGTATTTCCATCCCTAAAGCACCTCAACAACTCTAAAAAAGAACAACTCTTCTTGTCCCTGTTATCAACGAGGTGATGGGATTCAGGATCTTGAATTAGGAGCTAGATTGACACAAGAAGGAAAACCGGATGAACTGTATAGCTGAAAGAGATATTCTCAAATACCGGAAGTTTACTAATACATAGGTGATTAGATTACGAGGGCTATTTATAAGTTTGATAACACTACTAGGAAACTGACTTTTACTGGTGGCCAAATTACCGACGGAGCAGCCATGGAATTCCCACCATGGACAATTTTGCCAACGAATTTGAAATCCGCATACACATGTTCAATCATTTTCGGGTTTGTATTTTAGTCAATACAAATTTTTTGTTCCAATATTTTTACTTAAGACAAACAGTGTGTATGCAGGGTAAGGTTAGCTGGGGCTAGCGGAGGTTTTCAATGCCTTATGTCGTAGCTAGCAGAATAGGTACTCGGACCAGATAAGGGATGCCCTTAAATGGGTTGAGAGACGATCATTAGACATCGATGACGTACAGTTCGACAATCAGGATTTCAGGCACTTGGGGGGACACCACCAGGTGTGGATCCCAAAGGTGCATTGGTGGGATATAATTGATCAGGTAAGTGTGGTTGAATATTTGTAATGGTTTGTTTGATATATGTGTTATGTTTTAACAGTGGAATACTAGCGCGTCTAGGCGTCAATCTAAGGCCAATCGGGCCACCCAGTATGAGGGGATGTCGTCCAGGCACACTGAGAATCTATTAAGTAGCATTTGGTACGCATACATGATTGGAAAGGGCTGGACATGACAGAACTGGACAAGACAAAAGAGTAGGACATAACTGGATGGAACAGAACTGGACAGAAAAAGTGTTTGTTTGGTATTTTGTACAACTAGGACTGGACGTGACAGAACTAGACAAGTTTTTCCCAAAAGTTAACTGAGTTTATTAAATATCATATAATACTCATAATTAACACAAATAAAGTAAATAATTAAAGAACTAAAAGTTATAAATATTTTTACACAATTTTCATATAAATAAATACATACATATATAATGGCACCAAATTTGAATGAAAAATTTGATATAATTGATGGTAGTAGTGGTGGTGGTGGTGGAGGTGGTGTTGGTTATGGTGGAGATGGTGGTGGCTGACAGTAGTAGTAGCCATGGGCGGTAATGGTCGGTGGCCGATGGTGGTTATGAAGGTAGAGGCAATGGTGGTTGTGGAGGACGTGAAGATAGTGGATTGTGGTGGTGGTGGCGGATGGAATCGGTGGAGGAGGTAGTTGTGTCGATATAGTCAAGGTCGTGAATGTGATGGTGGTGGTTATGGTAGAAGTGAGGACACAGTGGATGGTAGTGGTGGTGGAAATGGATGATGGCGGTCGGTGGTTGATGGTGGTCGGTGGTTGATGGTGATTATAAAGGTAGAAATGGACAATGGTGGTCGGTGGTCAACGGTGGTTGTGGAGGCCAAGGAGGAAGTTCTTATGGTAAATGAGGAGATGGAGGTGTCCAATGGTGGTAGTGTTGGTGGCAATGGATGGTGTGGTTGTCGGTGGCCGATGGTGGTTATAGAGGTGGAAATGGACGGTAGTATTCGGTGGCCGACGGTGGTTGTGGAGGGCGTAAAGGAGGTTGTTGTAGTAGAAGAGGAGTTAAAGGTGGCTAACAACGGTAGTGGTAGTGGCAATGGACGGTGGTGGTCGATAGTCAACAGTGGTAGAGGTGGCAGTGGAAGGTGGTTGTGGAGGCGGTGGAGGATGTTGTTGTAGTGGAAGAGGAGGTGAAGATGGATGATGGTGACCGCCACTGGTGGCGGCGGCCAAAACTAGCATTGATGACTATTAAAATAAATATCATATCAAGGTTATATATCAGACTAGGGTAGATTAGTAATATTATAGATTATGTCTCATTCTTGTCCCATCTTGTTCCACTTATTTTGATGGAACAAGAAAAAACCTTTTTTGTCCCATATTATCCCACCTTGTCCAGTTCTTGTCATGTTTCATGTCATGCCAAACGTGGGACAATGAGTTCTTGTTCTGTCTCATGATGCGCCAAACATGGGACAGTGAGTTCTTATTCTATCTCATCATGCGCCAAATGTGGGACAATGAGTTTTGTCCCATCCTGTCATGTCTGATCCCATGTACCAAATGCAGCTTTAGTGTTGGTTAGCATTGGGATCGCATGGTAATTTTCATCTAGTATTACTAAATGTATATAGTTTATGAATATATATGATTTTGTCGTCTACTAACAACTAAAGTTGTCTATTGTAGAGAGATGCATGGGGCCATGAGCAACGACTAGTGACCTTTTTAAGATGATGCATAGCACCAACATCAAGCCCGTTTTGGGTGCGATCGGTCCACCCACAGACCCTTCGATCTACGTTTACCCAAAGGTGGTTAGAGCGACGGTAAGTTTAAATTTTGTACTCGATTTAATTTCTTTTATATGATTGGTTAGTTTATAAGGATAAATAACTATTAATTAGTCCGGGCTACCATTGTTGGACACACGATAGACTTGTAGGATGGAGTTGCATTATATTTGTTAAGAACAAGTAACAAATATGTTCGAATTACAACCATTATGTTGTCAAACTGTCTACAAGTTAGTTAAAACACATAACGTTTTTGGTAAATCGTAGGAGAGGTATTCATGTCTTAGGGAGGAGACATACGCCGATTCAGATCCCAGCATCATTCCTCTTGATGACCCAAAGTTATCAAAGTGTAGTGTCGGAAGCTGGCACTGGTGATCACGATGCCAAAAGCAGCAGCAGGAGCTCGTACGGTAATCGTGAGGAGGTATATTTCATATAGATGTCATATATGTATATTTTTTAATCATTTATTGTTGAACATTGTTATATATATGTCAAATGTTGAATAACTTCAAGTAGATGCGCGGAAAGAGAACTTGCGAGCTACGAGGATCGGCTGGAGGCTGAACAGAGAAAGACAAAAGCAACTGACCGAACAGTTTTCTAAATTCATGAGGTAGTTCCAAGGTGGAAATGACATCCATTAGTAATACAGTGGTAATCCCTTGTAGTCGGTGATCTATCGGTAAAAGGATATGTTGGTAATTGCAATCCATCAATGAATAGTAGGCGAATGTGTCCATCGGCAACCTGTCGTTGATATCCGTCCGTGACCCATAGGTAATTTCTTTTCCCACAGACTTCCTTCAAATAAACTTTCACCTACGGATCTGACATTTAGTGACGAATTATCGATGGATTCTCATCGATGAAAGTCAGTTGTCTTGTGGTGTAAATTGGAGATCTGGGAACTAGGATTAAACTAGGAAAGTTTTTAAAGACTAATCCTAACGTAACTAGGAAAGTTTTTAAAGACTAATCCTAACGTAACTAGGAATTTAGAAAGAAAGAAAAATAATTAGATACTAAATTTAAACGACAAAGGAGAAAACTTGTCAAGTAACACGGGTGACAAGGCATGTGATCGACCCAACTAAAGTATGAGGTCGCATGGATGCTTTTGCCGACTTCTAGTGAACTAGGTGAGTTGCCACGCGACCCTGCTCACATAGCGGTCCGCATATCTTACCATTTCTTCTTTTGATGTGGGATTTTTCTATCCCTTTCTCTTTCTTAGGGGTTTGTTTTCCTTTCTCCCATTGAACCATGAAAAAATATGTTAGTTGTTATATCTGCTCCACATCATAAATATATGAAGGGATGAAGACTTCCAAAAAGTGTGGGAGGAGCTTGTACAAGACAAGATACACACTACTAGAAAATTGGATATTACCGACATCAGTTACTACAATTAGATGGTTATTTCGCCGTTGTCCCATATACATCTTTGCTAGAAAAGGGATCAAAGAGTTACATGTAGGTAGCTTACAAGGTTCTAAAAAAGGTGTTTCATAGCGCACCATGGGGTTAAGACGCATCTTCTTCGTCACGATAAGGTCTATATTAATGGCGCATTATGGCGTGCATTTTGTTAATAAGACACTACTTTTTTCAAAAAGAAAATATTTTTGAAAATTTGATTTTTTTACTTCTGTATTGATACATACTTATATGATATTTATTAATACTTTCTCGATCAACCTAAATGACTAAACAACCAATTATTATCTTATCTCTTCTAAATTGACATGTGTTTTGTTAATTTCTTGCAGTTTGATACATTAACCACAGGACAACCTATGTAAGATGTGCCTTGTTGTTTCGAGATTGCATGCGGCCAAGTTTAGGGCATGGGACCAAAACCATGCGACCCAAGGTCACACACAAGGTCACGTTCGAGCATCAAGGATCATCGAAGTTAGGGTTCTGCTCATTTAGTGCTTATGGTTTTCTGCACCAATATTGAAAATGTCAACTGGTGAAAGAGTTCTTAAGGTTACAATTTGTCAAATGCAAGGGTTTGAAACTTGTAATTGGGAAGATTTTGTTGTATTTTCTTTCGCTACTAATATAGGAACCTCGGCCTTTCCTTTGTGTCGATGTACACTACCATACTGGTAATGGAATCACGTCCAATCCTCCTGTTGTTATTGTTTCAGCAATTTGATCTTTATTGCATTGTAGTCTTGGGGTTGTTATTGTGCTCATTGCTCGGTATTTGTCACACATACGTTAATTAAAGTTCCTTTGTACATCTGCATTGTTGTTGAGTTTGTGCACTAGCTCTTTGATTGGGACCTTAGTGCTATGTTAAAGATAAATAATCATAGTCCAATAAGTAACTGGTAATATTAATTCAGCCAAATGCCATTCTCATGTTCATGTGATATACTTTAGAAACAATGTGATTCCAATTTCTTAAGAAAGAAGCACAAGAGAGTTTGAATCAGAAGATAAATTTCAAGAAATGACAGATTTATTCACTCTATCAATAATCGACCCGGATCTAGTGTTGTGCAACAACTTGAGCACCATAGATTGATTAAAAACGGTTTTTAGACAGATACCAGGCACTCAAGACCAAAGAGATACCTGTGACGATGTTGAGAAAGAACACACATTCTACTCGAAAGGCAAAAATCATATTTCTATTAAGTAACAACTAGTAAAGGAACCGACGTTGCGCGGTAGCATGAGTACTTTGATTAATGATTTGGATATTGTCTATATAAATATATATTAGTTGTTAATAAAATCATCAACAAATAGTATTCAAATAATTCGAAAAGTTAAATAAAATATATATATATATATATATATATATATATATATATATATATACCCATTGAAACAAACTCCATTAATCGACACAAATGCACCAATCCATATTCCACCTCATCACCGCAAGATTTTAAATTTTATAATCCTCATGGTGTCACCTCATCACCCCAATGTTTTACTTATATATATAAAGATATAATAGTAAAATAAATTTTGCACTATAATTTCTACCATTTGGTTTGATTGGTTTCCAACCATGGTTATAAATTTCAAATAAGGTCATCCAAAGAAAGA
>NW_020203064.1:0-24160 GCF_001531365.2 Cynara cardunculus var. scolymus | reverse complement strand
CCTTGAGCGATTTATTGTCCGGATTAACACTTAGATATTTCATATTCCATAAATCGGATTCCTCTTGACCGATTTATTCTAATCCGGATAAGCCTTAAGCGGTTTAGAATTTGAACGGWTTTTGACTTTGACTATAAATAATCGACTCATTTCTTATTTTTTTCTTTTTACTCTCATCCACTATTCATCATCGTCTCCATTCGACTACCTGGTTCATCGCTCAACTTTCTTTGAATCCACCTTCTGTTTCATCTAATTTCTTGTTATGGTTCATAATGTACTTGTTATCTTGCTTATAATTCCTTGACAATATCTTCTGTTGGACTGATTTGGACTATTTTGGACTGATTAATATCATGACTTTGAAACTGATTTGATCTAAACTGCGTAATAACCAAATTCAGACTAATCATGATAATTAGTTTCTAATAATTCATTTTTTTTTCTTGTAAATCTTTGTTTCTTTTTGTGTGTGTTAAGTTTTTTCTTTGGTGTTTAATTTTTTTTTAAGTTTTTGACCGGATTTCTCACCGGAGAAGGTGACCGGAGTTAACTCCGATCAACCTTAATCCGGTTGATGTTGTCCGGATTAGGTTTTTGCCTTAGAATTTTTTTTGTCTCTTTGTTGACCGGATTTGAAGTCCGGTTAATTTTTTTTTTGTTTTAGTTTGTTTTTTTTGTTATTTTGTTTAATTTTTTTTAGTTAGTTTTTTTTTTGTGTTAGTATTTTTTTTACAATTTTTTTAGTATTTTTTTAATTCAATTTTTTTAGTCTCATTTTTTTTTTCTTTTTTAGTTTATTGAATTTCTTGAATTATATGGGTTCTAATATTTTAGATATTTTACAGATTAATGACGGACATAAGACATCAATCTGACGAGGAATCTCACGTTCCTTCGGTCAGATCCGACAATATTCCAATTCAACCGTCTAACCCACACATACCCTCTGAAAACCTATTTCCTCAATTTAAATACTTGGACATAAAACCTAATAACCATTCTTTCTCTTTTAATATGYCAGCCGAATACCCAATCATCCCARAAATACTGAAAGGAYACCCCATAGCCTATTCTCTATCAGCTAATAYACCTGTTCCAATGGTGTATTTACAACAATTCTAGAGTACGCTTACTTTGGAAAAAGACGGTGAAACCATTTATTTTGAAGGGGAAGTTGACGAATATGTCAGCCGTCTGACATTAAAACGACTAAGATGGATTCTCCGTCTRCCCGGAACAGGCTCTACTGGATATGAAGATTTTGTATCAGATGAACAACTGTGCTTAGACATCAAACGGTTAGGATACTCGGCAGAGTTGACTAMCCCGACACAGTTCAAAAGACGATWCCTACCATCTATTTGGCATTTGTTGTTCTTAATTCTGAACAGATGCCTGACGTCAAAGACTGCAGGGATAGATACATGCAATAGCTCATTTCTCAAATTCTTTCATGGAATAGTCTTCTCGAGAAATTATTACTATGCTTTAGTCATATGGAATGAATTGGTGGAACTTGCCAATGCAAAAGGATTTCCGTCTAAGGCCAGGAAATTTGTGCCCTTCCAGAGGTTTCTGYAACTTTTTATTAAGACAATGATGAATGCTAATGAAGACATTCCGGCGAGATCCAATGCTGAAAAGGGGCCGACATTTGTCATGACTAGAATTCGGCTGCATACAGAAGTAGAAGATTTGGATTCTATAATGGAAATACCACCAGAACTAATTGCCTTAGCTTATCAGACTGCTCAGTATGTTATAGACTATAGGAGAGTGATAGATCCTATAGTTCAACCAGATCCGATTGAACTTGCCAAGGGATCACCCCATGCCTCAGTTGTGAGAGAGGAGTTAGAGATAGAAGAGAGAGTTGAGGAACAGGGATTACCTGAACAGGGAAGTGTGCTGAGGGAAAATGAATTAGAGAGGGGTGAACAGGAGGGGGGAGCGTCTGATCGGCAAAGTACTTCATCTGAAGTACTTCTACAACTTCTTCAAGTTCGAAATATACTGAAACCGATAATGAGGCAGTTCCTGGTGATCATGATGGTAATGATGATGATGATAATAATGATGTTGGATCGGACGACCGTGCTCAAACCATTACTTCACAGAATATTCCAATTGGACCACTAGTTGATGATATAAATGACATTTTTCCAGAATTTTCAGCTCAACAGCCTTGTYCGAGTCTAAATTCTTTGTCGTTCAATGTTGAAGAATATGATGAATATGACCGTATTCTTCAAGACATTTCTATCGGAGAAGGAGATGAGGGAGTTTCTGTTGAAAATAAAGAGAAAATGAGTGAAAGGGACAAAGAAGAATAGGGAGAGGGTGTGAGTGGAGCACAAAATGAATATCAAGCCCCTTATCTAGCCGAAACACATAGCCCGGCACCCACATCTACTACTGACATTCATTCGTTGAATGTTGGTATTGAACAAGACATAGCTATCCCAATTATGCAAATGCACACCCCACCCATCCACTCAACTGGTTCTCAACAACCAGTTGTTTCAATTGAACATGGGGATATAGCACATCCGCTAACTACTTCTCCTTTGGAGAACATAGTTATTGAAACAAGTAGGCCGCTGCCCCAGCCTACGACATCGATTATGTGCACCTCGAGTCTAGCACCGATGCACATAAGTACACACGAGTCTAGAGCATCTGTTGCTCCAAGCGCAGTTCTTAGTGAACTTACTGGAACGAGTTTCTCTCCAAAATATAGTTGGTCCTTCCATTAAAGATTCCAATATTTAATCACCAAAATGATTTGCAGATTGTTTGTCCCCTTTTTGTCTTTCAATGAAGTTCATAAATCTGTCCCTACATTGATTGTACTCTCCTATAAAGAGAACTGGTGGCTTGGTATCAGTACCAATTGTCATAGCTTCCCTTGAACTCATTTTATCTGATTTAAATGATATAGGATTTCTGTAGTTCAAGATGTGAATTGAAGAATTAAAATCCAATAATATTTCAAAAATTACACACAAAATTCATAAGCATACACACTTAGCAAAATATCACACTCAATCTTATCCGGATTGAGAATCCGGACAAGTTTATCCGGATTGAAGTCCGGACACTTGATAATCMCAAAATCATATACAATCAGATTAATCCGTCAAGAACACAATTGAGATGAGTAGAGAGAGATTTTCACCAATGTTGAAAATAATATTTTTGAGAGAGTTTTTACAAAATGATTAAYATCAACTAATCTGAACTGATTACAATTAACTAGCTAAAACCTATTTATACTAGGTAATAAACAAAGGCTAACTATTACAAAGACAATTACAATGGGAGAACTTGAATTCAACAATTAAGCGCATCCTAGAACCCARCAATCTCCCCCTTTGGATTCAAGGTCGAGACATTGTAAATCTTGTCTTTCTAACCCCAAGTATTGTCTCTAGCCTCCTTAACGCACTCCAGTATTGCAATTTATCATCAAGCAGGTTCAGAGCATTGATCAACAGATACCTCTCCTTCAAACTCATTCRCTCCGATTCTGYAGCTCTATCGTTGTCAGCTTTTCTCGTTTCAAGCGCCCGTTGCACCATTCGTATAGTACCATCACAATATTTATTTAGCTCACTGAATCTCATGAACTTCTTTATCCGACCTTCAGCATTATACAYCACACCGAACTCCGGCTCTTCAAGAATAATATACAGATGATAGCCTTCAATATCTTCAAGCTCTTGATCTGGTCGTTTCAAATTAATGATTCTCTGGTTGTCTTCAAGACCMATTAGGATATCAAGAACCATTGATACTTTGACATGACTCTGCATAAACCTCTTGATTGCATTGAGAGCAACAAGTGTTCCTTCTCTTCTGACAGTCATATTCCTTAGTTCGTGGTACATGTGCTCCAAGTCTTCTAAATACATATTAGAGAAATCAGCTTCACTGAATACCCAGACCTATCCATTTTGTCTTGTAACAGTGAACACAGGATACCAAACTCTAAGGAGTTTTTGGGCATCAATTTGTTTGATGGAGACAACACGATGTCTAGTCCGTACTTGGCTGATTGGAAGGTGCTTAGCTTTAAGAAAATACTTGTACTCCAAACAATAATCTCGGGTTTCTTTATGAATCCCAAGAATCTTGTCAGTGCTGAGAGCTTTGTGGTGCCAGAGGAAGATACCGAAGTAAACGTCTTCCAGATAGGGTTCCCTGATCCTTGCTCTGTCATAACCTGGAATATTAGCACGAATTGCAAACGGCACATAGTTTTTAGTAAAAATCTCAGTGTGATCATACGCCGCTCTCGGAGTTTCAGATGCACCAAGATTAACTAAAGTGGAGGGTTCAAACGGAGTCTGATGACCACCCTGGAATGGGAAGATATGATCTTCTTCATTGATATGGGCTTCAAAGTCAAAATACATTTCGAATGACTCATCAATATTGTCGATGTCTTCACCAAAATCCTGATCTCCACCCAGTTCCTTCGAAAATGCTTCATTAAATCCCACGTTGGTAGACAAATCCAGAAGCAACCTTGTCCCTATAGTGGAGTCCGCCGGCTTTTCAACCATTGACTCGATCACTGGATTTGTCTCCAAGAGTATCACATTTTCAACCATTATTGAGCCTGTAGTCCTTTTCCTTGTTGATTCCGCAACAGGACTTTCAACGTGAACCGCTTGAGATTCTGGGTCCCTTTCAACACTTTCAACACGTACAAATGACTCAGCCAGCCTCTATCTTTCTCTCCCCCTCATGATGATCAGGATCATCCGGATCATCATGTCTTCTTTTTAATGAGGTGGCTTGAGCTCGACAAGTATATTCTAGAATCGATACCCTTTCAGATAAGGCGTCAATTGAACTTTTCAAGGCTTGAGTGTTTGATGTAATTAGCTTACTAACTTTTGAGAAATTAGAAACAACTACATCTTGAAAGGCCAAAAACTCTAAGGCTCTAACAGTGGGGTTCTCATCAACAAGTTGTCGGAAGAGCCCAACCAAGTCTGCATTAGCCGTATCTGGATTTTGAGTAGATATCAGCTTTGCGTACAACAATGAGTTAATTTCATCCACCAATTGCTCTTGTACCCTCAAAGGCTCAGGTACAGGCGGTGGTGACGGCACACACGGTTGATCATCGACTACCAGCTCCTTCCTCTTCATCATCCTTTTGAGACTAAGGATCTGCACTTCCATGTAATCTTGAATAGCCTTTAGGGCTCTGTCCAGATATTCCCTTGACATAAAGTCGGGTAAAGTTACACCTGCATCACATAGATTGCCAGTTGAAACAAGAGTTGAAGAAACTATTGTGCCTACGTTCAGTGTTGGCGTGATGTTAGCACTGGTAGACTTCCAACCTGTCCTCATGGTAAGTCAATAGACTCCATTCTGGTTGTTCAGGCAGGTTCACTAAGAACTGCAATTGGAGCAATAGATGCTCTTGACTCTTGTGTACCTATGTGTATGAGCTCTATACTCGAGGTGCATAGAATCGAAGTCGTAGGCTGGGGCAGAGGCCTACTATTTTCAATATCTACATTATTCGAATGAGAAGCAGATAGAGTATGTGTTAAATCCCCATGACAAATTGAAACAACTGGTTGTTGAGAATCAGTTGAGTGGCCAGGAGGGGTGTGCATATGCATAGCTGGGCTAGCTATGTCTCTTTCAATACCGACATTCAACGAATGAATGTCGATAGTAGATGTGGGTGCCCGGCTAACTGTTTCGGCTGGGATAGGAGCTTGTTCTTCATTTTGTGCTCCACTCACACTCTCAAAATCTTTTTCTACTTCCCGTTCACTTATCCTCTTAACATTTTCGACTTGAACGCCCTCATCAACATCTACTAGAATAATCACTGTTCTGACTTGAATATTCTGTGAAAGCATTGGTTGAGCAGGATTGTCAGCATCATCATTTTGATCATCATTGTCATCATTATCATGATCATCATCCTGATTTTCCTTATTATTAGATATAGTATCTTTCGAAGTTGAAGAAGTTGTGGAAGTAGTTTCACTTGAACGACTGTGCTAATCAGAGGCTCCCCGCTCCACATTAGCCATCTCATTTTCATTTTCCCTCTGCTCACAACCCTGTTCTAGTAACCCATGTTCCTGAACGCTCTTAGCTATAGCTAGACCCTCTCCCTCAGTTAAGGCATGGGTTGATCCCGGGGTAAGTTCAACCGGTTCTGGTTGAGCTATAGGATCTATCACTCTCCTATAGTCTATAACGCACTGAGCCCTCTGATCAGCGTAAGCAAATAATTCCTGTGGGATTTCCATAATAGAATCCAGATTGAAGTTCCCAAATCATACAAAATTAGAATTAATCTTCAAGATCAAGAACAAGATTGAGTAGAGAGATTTTCAATAAATCTTCTATTGATTTATTGAGAGAGAATTACAATGAGATTAACAGCACTAATCAGATTAACAACAGAACTAATGACAATTAGAGAACTAAAACCTATTTATACTAAGAAAATTGTAAATGCTAACTATTACAAAAACAATACAATGGGAGAACTTGAATACAACTTTAAAGCACATTCTTGAACCCAACAATCTCCCCCTTTGGATTCAAGATCGAGACATTGTAAATCTGTTTTTTCTAAGTCCGAGTAGTGTCTCTAGCCTCTTTAGTGCATTCCGATATTGTATTTTATCTTCAAGGAGATCCAAGGCATTGATCAGCAAATACCTATCCTTTGGACTCATACTCTCTGACTCCGCAGCTCTGTCGTTATTAGCTCTTCTCGTCTCAAGCGCCCGTTTCACCATTTTGATTGTTCCATCACTATATTTATTCAGCTCACTGAATCTCATGAACTTCTTTATCCAACCCTGGGAACTGTACACAACACCAAACTCTGGTTGTTCAAGAATTATATATAATGGATAGCCTTCAATATCTTCTAGCTCTTGATCAGGTCTCTTCAAGTTAATGATTCTTTGATTGTCTTCAAGACCCATTTGGACATCAAGAACCATAGACACTTTGACATAACTCCGTATAAATCTCTTGATAGCATTAAGACCACAAATTGCTCTGTCTCTTCTGAGCGTCATGTCCCGCAGTTCGTGGTACATATGCTCTAAGCCTTCTAAATAGAGGTTAGAGAAATCAGTTTTGCTAAATACCTAGACCTTCCCATCATGTCGTGTAACTGTGAACATTGGATACAAGACTCTAAGAAGTCGTGTTTAATTAAGACGACTCGATGTTTGGTCCGAACTTGGCTGATCGGGAGACGCTTTGCCTTGAGAAAGTGCTTATACTCTAAACGATAGTCTTTGATTTCCTTGTGAATACCAACAATCTTATCAGCACTGAGAGCTTTACGGTGCCGGAGGAAGATACCGAAGTAAATGTCCTCAAGATAAGGTTCCCTGATCCTTGCACGATCATAGCCTGGAACGTTGGCACGAATTTCAAATGGCACATAATTCTTTGAAAATATCTCAGTCGGATTAAATATCGCTCTCGGAGTCTCGGACGCACCAAGATTAACTGTAGTGGAGGGTTCAGGCAAAGTCTGACGATCACCCTGGAATGGAAAGACAGGGTCTTCTTCATTAATGTCAGCTTCAAAGTCAAAATACAACCTAGATGATTCGTCAATGTTGTCAATATCTTCACCAAAATCCTGCTCTCCACCCAGTTCTGTAGCAAAAGCTTCATTAAATCCAACATTGGCTGACAAATCTTGTAATAGCCTTGTTCCTACCATGGAGTCCGTCGGCTTTTCAGCCATTGGCTCGATCGCTGGATTTGTCTCCAAAATAATCTCAGCTTCCATAATTATTGGCTCAATAGTTCTTTCCCTTGTAGATTCAGGAACAGAACTTTCGACATTAACAGGTTGAGAAGTTGGCTCTCTTTCAACACTTTGAGCACGAGCAGATGACTCAGCCAGCCTCTGTCTCTTTCTCTCCCCCTCATGATGATCAGGATCCTCCGGATCATCATGCCTTCGTTTCAGTGAGGTGACTTGAGCTTGGTAAGTCTCTTCTAAGATAGATACGCATTCGGAGAGGGAATCAATTAAACTTTTAAGGGCTTGAGTGTTTTATGTGATTAACTTACTAACTTTAGAGAAGCTAGAAGCAACCACATTCTGAAAGGCCAAAAACTCTGAGGCTCTAACTGTGGGATCATTGTCAATAAGCTGATGGAGGAGCCCGACTAGATCTGCATCTTCCGCATCAGGGTTTTGTGTTGACATCAGTTTGGTGTACAACAAAGTTTTAAGCTCATCCACCTATTGCTCTTGTACCGTCGGTGGCTCAGGTACAGGCGGTGGTGACGGAACAGATAGTTGATCTTCTACTACTGGCTCCTTCCCCTTCAACAACCTTTTAAGACTTGAAATTTGTGCTTCCATGTTATCTTGAACAGCCTTTAGGGTGCCATCCAAATATTCATTTGACACGAAGTCTGGTAAGTCACTCCTGGATCACTTAGTTTACCAGTTGAGACAACAGTTTAATAAACTGTTGTGCCTACGTTCAGTTTTGGCATAATGGTAGCACTGGTAGGACTTCCGACCGGTCCTTGTACTTGGTCAATAGACACCACTCTAGTCGTTCCGGCGAGTTCACTTTGAACCGCAATGGGAGCAACAGATGCTCTAGACTCTTGTGTACCTAGGTGTATAGGCTCTAGACTCGAGGTGCCCAGAATCGAAGTCGTAGGCTGGGGCAGTGGCCTACTTGTTTCAATATCTACATTCTCCGAGTGAGAAGTAGATACGATATGTGCTATATTCCCGTGATGAATTGAAACAACTGGCTGTTGAGAACCAGTTGAGTGGTCGGGAGGGGTGTGCAAGTGCATAGTTGGGCTAGCTATGTCTTTTTCAATACCAACATTCAACGGATGAATGTCGATAGCAGATATGGGTGCCCGGCTATGTGTTTCAGCTGGGATAGGAGCTTGATCTTCATTTTGTGATCCACTCTCACACTCTCCATCTTTTTCTCCGTCCTATACACTCAACCTCTCAGCATTTTCATCTTCAACTCCATCATCACCTTCTACTGAAATATCTTCTAGTATACGATCATATTCATCATATCTGCTTCCAAGATCATCAACATTGAAGGACAATGATTGTAGACTTGGGCAAGTCTGAGTAGCTTCAAATTCTAGAAAAATATCCTCAATGTTCTCAATTACTGCTCCAATTTGAATATTCGAAGAAAGTATCGGTTGAGCAGGATTGTCAGCATCATCATCATTATCATCATCATCATCATCATCACCCTGAGCTGCCTGATTATCGGATATCGTATCTTTCGAACTTGAAGAAGTCGTGGAAGTACTATCTGTTGAAGTACTATGCTGATCAGAGGCTCCCTGCTCCTCACCACCCCTCTCATTTACATTTTCTCTCAACGCACAACCCTGTTCAGGTAACCCTTGTTCCTGAACACTCTCACCTACAGCTATACCCTCTCTCTCAGCTGGGGCATGGGTGATCCCGAAGAAAGTTCAACCGGTTCTGGTTGAACTATAGGATCTATCACTCTCCTATAGTCTACTACACACTGAGCCCTCTGATCAGCGAAGGAAATAGCTCGGGTGGTATTTCCATTATAGAGTCCAAATCTTCGACTTCGGTATGTTGCCGAATACGAGTCATGACGAACGACGGCCCAATTTCACTGTTTGCCCTGGCCGAAATGTCATTGTTTGAGTGCATCATGGCTTTAATAAAAAGTTACAGAAATCGTTGAAATGGCACGAACTTTCTTGCTTTAGACGGAAATCGTTTAGCGTTGACGAGCTCGACTAGTTCGTTCCATATTATTAGCGCATAATCGTACTTATGCGTAAATACGATCCCATGGAAGAACTTCAGAAACGAACTGCTGCAAGTATCGATTACTGCAGTTTTTTATGTTAGGCATCTGTTGAGGATTGAAAACAGGAGATGCCAGATTGACGGTTGGAATCACCGTTTGAACTGTGACGGATTAGTCAACTCATGCGAGTATCCTAACCGTTTGATATCACGACAGAGTTCGTCGTCGGTGACTAACGGTTGAAATCCTGTCGAGCCCGGTCCCGGAAGACGTAGTATTCTTCGAAGTCATTTTAGAGTCAACGACTAACATACTCGTCTATGCTTCCTTCGAAGTAGTATGTGTCATCGTCTTTGGCAAGTATTAAAGTATTCCAAAACTGCTGAAGGTAAATCATTGGGACAAGTGTATGAGTAGAAAGGGAATATGAAATTGGATGTCTATGAAGGATTTCTAGTATAATCCGGTATTCAACGGGCATATCAAAGTTGAATGAATGGTATTTGGTTTTATTTCGAGGAATTGGCTTTGAGGTAGTAACATTTCTTCGGGAATTGGTTGGTTTAATGGCTGGGGAGGGTTATTGATGCTATCAGACCTGACTGAAGGAATATGGGATTCCTTAGTATAAATAGTAGTTTACTTTGTAATTATCATTAGCAAGTCATTAGCAATTTTGTAATCTTAGTTTTAGCATTGTAATTCTCTCTCAATCAATTCGAGAGACATTTGGTGATCTACTCTCTCTATTCATCTCATTCTTAATGTTCTTGAAGATTCTGATCAATTGTGTATGATTTGGACATTTCAATTGGTATCAGAGCAGACTGCAGTAGTTTGATTAGAGGATTTAACAATTTGCATGATTTTTTTTTGCGGATTGATCGATCTAGGTTTATGATGTTCTTCATCTGTTCATAGTGTTCATAGTTCCATATTTGAATTTTGGCTTGAATCGCTTGTTTGTTGATTGTTAATTGATAAGATTTACATCGCTAGATTTGCATTTTGATTTAGAACAAATTTGAGTCACACTGTTTTTTATTTTACACAAGTTTTGAACCTGATTTGATCCATTTTTGAGTTTTCGAAAATTGTTAAGTGTTCTTCAAAGTTCATATTTTTTCATGTTTTGATCCAATTTTTTGGTGAAAAAGTGTGAAATTTGTGTTTTTGCTTGAATTTTAGTCCGATTAACTCTTGATGGATTTAAGTGTTTTTCGCTTAAAGCTTGTACGATTTAGACTTGTAATTTTTGTGAATTGGATTTGATCAGATTAGGCTAAACCGGGTAAGTCTTGGTCGGATTAAGAAGTAAATCGTTTGACTCGTGTGCGATTTATTCAGCGATTTAGGTAATCCCCTTGGTAAGTCAATTCTAATTTTGTGCTATTCATCTCGAGTATTGTGCGATTTAATTGAAATCCGGTCATAGCCTGAACGAATTGGCGAGCGATTTAAGTGTAAGGTTGAGCGGTTTAATATACAATTTATGCTGTATTGTTGAATATTTTGTTTGATTGTACTTTGACTGTTTGACCGAACTTTGACTTTGATTCTTTGAACGGACTTGTGAATGGATTTTGACTTTGTGTTGTGATCGATTTAAATCCTTGACGTTTTGATCGAATTGATTTTAAAGGGACTTATACGTACTTTGACTTGTTGACTTAGTTGACCTTGACTAGTTGACTTGTTGACTTTTTACGTCCATATGTCATTTTGGAATCATCCGATTTTATTTTTTTTTATTCAAATTGATTTTACGCCTTGTCCATATTGAATTTTGCATTATCCGTATTAAAATTCAATAATTGCTTTAATTTTGACAAAGTGTTAAAATTCATCGGATTACTTGATAGTTTGTGCGATTTAAAGTTTCTTGTTGTCCTGACTTCTAATCCAGATAACTTATTTGTTGTTGAAAATTTTTAAGTCTACTGTGTCCGGACTTCTAATCTGGATAAGCTTGACCGGATTCCTAATCCGGATAAGCTTGTATGCTTAATTTTTCTAAGTGTTGAATGCATGCATATTCTTGTTTGAGATTTATCAGATATATTTTTGTATATTGATCCTTTAATACAAACTTTGAACTGCAGTTAATCCTATATCATACGAACTGATAAAATGAGTTCAAGGGAAGCAATGGTTATTGGTACTGACACCAAGCCACCAGTGCTGTTTCGCGGAGACTATAATTAATGGAGAGATATATTTCTTAATTTCATAGAGAGAATGAAGGAAGGAGATCTGATTATGGAACCCTCGATGGATGGTGCTGCTGTGTTCTATCAAGAGATACCCGCTGTTCCAGAAGAAGGCAGACTTGCTCAGACTGTTATCAAGGAAAAATTCAGATATACAGCTCAAGAAAAAGAAAGAGCCTATGCTGATGTGCTTTGCAAGTCCTACATGATGCAAGCACTGACCAATGACATTTACACCAGTATTTTCAGTTATAAATCATCTGGTCACAGCATGTGGGTTCAAATTGAAAAGATAATGATGGGTTCTAGAGTGGGAACTCAGTTGAAGATTACTAACTGCATATCAGCATACGAAGAATTCAAGGCTAAAGATGGTGAGAGCCTTGATGATGTCTATGATAGGCTTACCAGACTGCTAAATGATCTGACAACGAACAGAATCTCTAAAACTGTAATAGAGATAAATGTTAAATTCCTCAACAATCTTCAACCAGAGTGGAAACCATTTGCTAATCATATCAGATTCAATAAACCATTATATGATATTGATGTTCATGAAATCCATGAAACTCTGAAGCAGAATGAGGAAGACGTTTTGGAGATCCGAAATTCAAAGAAGAAAGAGAAGGAAGTTGCTGATCCTTTGGCTTTTGTATCTGAGAAGAAAGAGAAGAAAGCAAAGAGCTGATCTAGAAAGCAAGTAAAGGAAGTTAGCCAATCAAGTGAATCTGAAGAAGAAGATAGTAACAGCTCAAATTCAGACTCTGAACTGTCAGAAATTAAACATGCCATGGCGATGCTGACTAAATGATTCCAAAAGAAATTTCCGAAACGGCCACACTCGAACAGCCAAAGATTCTCGTCAAGCTCAAAATATGAATTCAAATACAAATTCGGCGAGAAGAAGAAATATGAAGAAAAGAGGTTCGAGAAGAAGTACGAGAAGAAGCCGGAAGAGAATAAGAAGTTTGGCAAAGGCGTAGCTGACGAGAATACTAAATGCTATAATTGTGGCAAGCTAGGCCACATTGCTGTAAATTATAGGAAGCCGGTAACTCGAAATATCGACTACTACAAGAATATATTTTTTCTCTCTAAACAAAGAGATGCTGGGAAAGCACTCATGGCAGAAGATGATCACTGACTGAATCTGACTGATGAAGAGAAAGAAACTGAAGTTGTTGCACATGTGTGCTTGATGGCTAAATCAGATAAAGGTTCTTCAGATGAAGAAGAAGAACAGAGTGCCGAAATGAATGAAGAGGTATTGGAGCAATCATGCATTAAACAGATGCATAAGGCGATGCTCAAGCTCCAATCTTTCCAGCAGGAAATAAAATCAGAAAAAATGTGTTCAAACAATTTTGAAAAAGAATTAAAAACGCAAAAAGAAAAATACATCAAATTATTTGATGAAAATGTTGGAAACTTGGACTAGGCTAAATCTTTGTTATCAGAGTCCAAATTATTTGATGAAAAATCCAATATCTTAAAAGCCGAATTATCTGATTTAAAGGAACAATATAAATCATTAGAATTACTTATTGGAGAACAAATTGTTAAAATAAGTAAGCTTGAACTTCAAATAATTCAGTTAAATGAAAAACTGAAGGCTAAAGAGGAGATTTTATATAAAAGAAGACAAACTGATCAAACCATTTTCCTAAACAAACCATCTGAAACGAGATTCTTTAACCCTCGGAAAGGGTTGGGGTATGAAAATCCGAATTTTTTAGGAAAAACTTTATATTATGCCCCGACCTTGTACAAATTTGAATATCTTGATTGCGGTCCCGAGTATTCGGTAAATTTACAAAATCTTTTGATGAGGTGGAACAATGAGAAGATTACAATCGACAAAGAAAAGATAAAATGCAAGTTCCGTTTGATTATACAAACCTGAATGAAAGTTATAAAAATCAAGACTCTGAACTTTCAATAGATTATTTTCACAGTTATTCAAAGGTAGAGCTTGAATCAAAACCAGCTGAACCAAATCTTTATACTCCTACTCTAATTTTAGAAAAACAAGTGGTTCAGTTGGAAAAGATTTTAACTGAAGAACGACTTTCATTTAATAAACAAAAACAAGAATTTTTAAATAAAATTGAAGATTTACAAAATTCTAAAGTAAAAACGAAACATGCTAAATCTGAGTATTTTTCGTGCGATAAATCTTTAAGTGAAGCCTCCGATTCAGAAGAAATTAATAATTTTAATGAAGAAATTAATTAAATTCTGATGTTTGTTTAGATAATGTAATTGATCAATTTGATTTTGCAAATAAATTACCCAGTCATGAATATTTTATTGTTAAAAATAATATGACTGAGGATTTCGATTTAGCTTCAGATTTTGAAAAAAAAAATTAATCAAAAACCTATTTCCGAGGATGTGTACTAGAAAAAGAATAAAACCAAAAAGAATTCGAGAAAACAAAAGAAGCTTACAAAGAAAAATAAACAAAAAGTTCGACATTCAATTAAATCTGATGATTTTCTTTTTCCTATTTCAGATAAGGCGTTGAAGTTTAAGACTATTTGGAGAATAAAAGAAGAAGACAAATCATCAACTCAACAAAAGAAGAATAATTTTACTAAATCTGTATTAAATGACTCGATATTGAATAATTTTGTAATAAAATATTCAGTTGATGAATTGTTTGATATTAGAAATAGTAAAAATAATTGTTCTCTGTATAGAGTGAATGAATTACTTAAGTCTTTTACTTCGTTTAAACCTTATCATTTCATGCATTCTGTGCTTTTTGCTTTATCTAAGAAATTGCATTTTAAAGAACGTTGGTTTGGTACCTATAGTATACCACCAACGAAAACTGAGCTTAAAGGTCCAAAACTAAAATAGATACCAAAACCCAATTGATTCACCTTTGCAAGTTAACCGGCATGTGTGGTTCTTAGACTCCGGATGTTCTAAGCACATGACTGGTGGAAAAGAACTTTTAGCTAACTATGTTGAATCTTTTGGAGGTACGGTAAGGTTTGGAAACAATCAATACGCGCCTATCCTTGGATACGGTGACGGTGACGTAATTTCTTGGAATTTAACAATTAAGAAAGTGTCGTTTTTCGAAGGACATGGACATAATCTGTTTAACATAGGTCAATTCTGTGATAAAAATCTAGAAGTCTGTTTTAAAGCTAACCAATGCAGCATCCGAACTACTGATGGTAAGGAGCTCTTAGCTGGAATCAAAAGATCAAATCTCTACACGATTGACCTATCAAATACACAAGTGGATACTGACGTCTGCTTGATATCCAAGGCATCCGTGAAGCAGAATCTGCTATGGCATCGGCGACTTTCACACTTGAATTTCAAGTATCTCAACAAGTTGGTTTGTGACAACTTGGTCAAAGGCATCCCAGAACTGAAGTTTCATAAGCACCACGTATGCGGCGCATGCGAGTTGAGCAAACTAAAGAAAGCTTCACACAGGCTGAAGACAGAGTTCAATACCGAACGTCCTCTACACCTACTACATATGGATCTTTGCGGTCTTATGCGAGTTCAAAGCATCAACGGTAAAAAGTATGTGCTGGTCATAGTTGATGACTATTCCAGATATACCTGGGTTCATTTTCTCCGGTCAAAGGATGAAGCGGACGAGACGATTATTTCATTCTTGAAGAAAGTCCAAAATAATCTGCAACTTCAAGTTCAGAAAATCAGAACTGACAACGAAACTGAATTCAAGAACAACACACTCGATTCATTCTTCGAATCCATCGGTATTTCACATACATTTTCGGCAGCCCGAACACCGCAACAAAATGGTGTCGTTGAACGAAAGAATAGAACGTTGGTGGAAGCGGCGCGGACATTACTTACATGCTCCAATCTTCCATTATTTTTATGGGATGAAGAAGTGGCGACTGCTTGTTTTACCCAGAACCGCTATCTTGTAAACAAAAGGTTTGGTAAAATTCCGTATGAAATAATAAATAAAAGAATATCTAATATCAAATTATTTCGAGTTTTTGGTTGCAGGTGTTTCATTTTGAATGACAAAGAGGACAGAGGGAAGCTTGTTGTTAAAGCTGATGAAGCAGTCTTTGTTGGCTACTCAAAGACATCTGCTGCGTATAGGGTCTACAATAAAAGGACCAAAATCATCAATGAAAGCGTGAATATATCTTTTGATGAAGTCATTGATGTGGCTTCTGAACAATTCAGTTCAGGACCCGGGCTGATAATTAATACTACGCGGAAAGCTAATCAACCTGAGTCATCTAATTCTGATAAAGCTGATTTAGATTCTTTATTTGAGAACTTTTATGAAGAATATTTTGAAAATAAATCTAATCTGTCTAATATTTTGTCCAGGGAAATTCCAAGTGAACAACAGTTATCTAGTCCATTTCCCGATGTGCCAGTAACTGAAACAGAAGAGGAAACGGAAGTGGTGGATGAAGAAATAGAAATGGAAAATCCGAACAATCCCGTTCAGCGTGAAGAGGGTGAAAATTCTGAAGTGCAAGAGGTATCGGTCCAACAAGACGAAAATATCTTACCTCAACCAGATATTCAACCTATTCCAGTTAATAATATTGAACCTTCACCTGAACCTATTCCTACAAACTCCCCAAGTACCAGTTGGGTTACGGGATCTCAAGCACAGCGGAAAATAAAACCGTAACCCTCCAAGGATCCATACGAACCAGAATAAATCGGGTGTTTCAAAGTTATACCTCACAGTTAGCGAGACTTTGAATCACAGCAACAAACAAAGCTTGATGCCTCCACGATATCCACACGAACAATCCGAATCCTTTGCCTTCTCGTGATGCTAGTCACTTTTCAAAACTTAGAAAGAAAAGGGAGCATATTGTTGTACGTGGTTTTTAAGAGAGAATTGCAAGACCAAAACTAACTAGCATAAAAATGTCATACATTTTATATGGACATGAGATGTATGGCCTAACTATCACCATACCTCCACCATGCTTGAATGTAAGACAATCATACACCATCACTCTCTTACAAAGCCATCCCTAGTCATCTTTATTTATGTTTATTTAATCATATTAAATCGATACAAATCAGATATGATAATTAAACATTTTAATTATTGAAACWCCTTATTCGAATATGTTCAAAGTGTGTGACCCAATGGGTTCTCGACATGTTGGCAATAAATATAAATCTCATATTTATAGTTATAAACGATGAGCGGTATCTAACAATACATCACCGTTACCCAAATGACGAGAATTAGTGATACAATAAATTATCGGTTTGTAGTCAATTTTAGTTTTACATATTTAATTCTTTTGTCCTTGATGTCCAGATTGAACACGAGACATTGAATGTGTCATTCCCGTCATAAAGGAGTGACAAATCCTATCTCGATACATGCTAATTCTTTTATGTGATATGCAACATAACCAACTATCATTCTGTCACCCAGTTACAGAATGATTAGAATAAATGTCAAAATACATTACTCACACATAAAACACTCCATGTTCTCAAGTCAAAGAATTACATGTACATTGACCATATGTGAAACACTTATGACACTCACATGACATCCAATGAGGTGTTCTTATAACGAATCACGTCCGATACACAAAGTCTCCATTTTGTACCCATATGCAGATTCGATATCTCTATATGAATCCCTACATATGCTAGTCATTATCATATTACTTCAACCTTAAACCCGAAATAATATTTAACTAGGGACATTTAGAATATATTATTCTAAGGTTATTTATTACGAATAATTAAAACACAAAATATAATATAGACATAATAAAATGGGCAATGCCTTTATATTTATCAATTTCATGAAACCAACTCAAAGTTACAATCATCATATGATTGGTTTTTGGGCATTCACTAACAATCTCCCACTTGYACTAAAGCCAATCATTCATGCATCGTATACCAATGGATCTACAGTGGCCTTTATGCTTCTATTGTGTTAATGGTTTGGTTAGTGGATCAACAACATTGCTTTCGGTTGACACTCTACTTATACTAACATCGCATCTTTCAATAATATCTCTAATGAGATGATATCTTCTAAGAATATGTTTGGATCTTTGGTGAGATCTAGGTTCCTTGGCTTGAGCTATAGCTCCATTGTTGTCACATAACAACTCCAAAGGACTATCACTACTAGGAAAACCTCCAAGTTGAGAAATAAATTTATTGATCCAAACGGCTTCCTTGGCTACATCTGATGTTGTGATGTACTCAACTTCTGTTGTAGAATCAGCTACTGTTGCTTGTTTTGAACTCTTCCAACTCACAGCACCACCATTAAGGCAAAACACAAAACCCGATTGTGATCGAAAATCATCTTTATCTATTTGGAAACTTGCATCAGTGTAACCCTTTACACTCAACTCTTCTTCACCGCCATAAACCAAGAATGAATCMTTTGTTCTTCTCAAGTACTTTAGGATATTYTTGACGGCAATCCAATGACCATCTTCTGGATTAGATTGGTATCTACTCGTCATGCTCAAAGCATACGATATATCAGGTCGAGTGCATATCATGGCATACATGATAGATCCAATTGCTGAAGCATATGGAATCTTACTCATTTGTTCACTCTCTTGAGATGTAGTAGGACATTGCGTCTTAGAAAGTGATATGCCATGAGACATAGGTAGGAACCCTTTCTTGCTATCAGACATGTTGAACCATTTCAATACTTTGTCTATATATGTACTTTGACTTAAGCCAAGTAGTTTCCGCGATCTATCTCTATTGATCCGAATACCTAACACATTGGCGGCTTCACCCAAGTCTTTCATTGAAAAGCATTTTCTTAACCAAGCCTTTACAGAGTCAAGTGTCGGAATATCATTTCCAATGAGTAGTATATCATCTACGTACAATAAAAGAAATGATATGGTGCTCCCACTAATCATTTTGTAGACACAAGGTTCATCCTCATTTTTCAAGAAACCAAACTYTTTGATTGCTTCATCAAAACGATGGTTCCAACTCCTTGAAGCTTGCTTCAATCCGTAAATAGATCGTTGCAACTTGCATACCTTATGAGATTTTTCATAAGTGACAAAACCTTCAGGTTGTATCATATATACATCCTCAAGTAAATTTCCATTAAGGAAAGYTGTTTTGACATCCATTTGCCAAATCTCATAATCGTGATATGTTGCAATAGCTAGTAAAATTTTAATAGACTTAATCATTGCGACTGCAGAGAAAGTTTCATCATAATCAACACCTTGAATTTGTTTGAAACTTTTTGCAACCAATCGTGCTTTATAGGTAGTCACATTACCATCCATGTCAGTCTTTTTCGTGAAAATCCACTTGCACCCTATAGGTCGTACCTCATTGGGTGGGTCAACTAAGTTCCAAACTTGGTTTACATACATGGAGTCCATTTCTATTCTCATAGCTTCTAACCATTTTTCGAAGTCAATACTGTTCATATCATCTTGGTAACTAATGGGCTCATCATCCATAAGCATCACATCCCCGGGCATGACTGATGAGAAATCCATATCTCTCAGGCTCATTCTGTTTTCTACCAGATCTACGAGAACTTTGTGCTACAACATCAGACTGTCTTTCCGCAATACTTTGTGGATCCATAATTACTTGTGGTGTCTGTGTTGGTTCCATCTGTGTTGACATATTTTGATCTTGAACAATTTCAAGTTCTATATTCCTCCCACTGATACCTTTGGAAATAAATTCCTTTTCCAAGAAGACACCAGTACGCCCAACAMACACTTTMTTGTCGTGAAGATGATAGAAATAATATCCCATAGTTTCTTTGKGATAWCCTACAAATATGCATTTATCAGATTTTGGTTCTAATTTAGTTGTGATTAGACGGTGTATGAGATATGGACTCTTCCGAGTCCATATCTCATATGGTGTCTTTTCAACAGATTTTGATGGAACTCGGTTTAGTGTGAAAGCTGTTGTCTCTAAAGCATATCCCCAAAAGGACGTCGGAAGGTCAGATTGACTCATCATAGATCGTACCATGTCCAACAGTGTACGATTCCTCCTTTCGGAAACAACATTCCACTGCGGTGTTCCAGGTGGAGTGAGTTGTGACACGATACCACAATTTCTAAGATGATCAAGAAAAGCATGGTCTAAGTATTCGCCACCTCGATCAGATCGAAGAATCTTAATACTCTTTCCAAGTTGGCTTTGTACTTCATTTTGAAAGTCTTTGAACATCTCAAAGGACTCGGACTTATGTCGCATCAAATATACATAGTCGAATCTACTAAGATCATCAGTAAATGTAATGAAGTATCTATAACCACCTCTAGCTTGTATGTTCATCGGGCCACATACATCACTATGTAAAATTCCCAATACATCATTTTCTCTCTCACTTTGTCCAACAAACGAAGCCTTTGTCATCTTTCCTTTTAAACAAGTTTTGCACGTCCCATATGATTCAAAATCTAATTTGTTCAATAATCCATCTTTCTGGAGTTTGTAGATGCGAGTTTCGTTTATATGCCCAAGGCGACAATGCCAGAGATAGGTTAAATTTGAACTATTCGATTTGACCTCCCTTTTATCTATGCTATAAATCGGATTATCCATATCAAGAACATAAAGACCATTAATCAAACTTGCATCACCATAATATATATTACCAAAAGAGAACGAACAACATTTGTTCCCAATATTAAAGGTAAAACCTTTCCTATCTAAACAAGATACAGAAATCAAATTTCTAGAAATAGATGGTATGCAATAACAGTCATCGAGTTCTAATATTAATCCGGTCGGTAAAGTTAACAAAATAGATCCTACGGCTGTAGCAGCAACCTTTGCCCCATTTCCAACGTGTAGATCAACTTCACCTTTGCTCAACCTTCTAGTCCTTTTTAGTTCCTGCATGTTTCTACAAATGTGAGAACCACATCTGGTATCTAATACCCATGATGTATAAGAAGTAGAAAGATTAGCTTCTATCACATAGATACCTGAACTGGAAGTTACATTTCCTTTCTTCTTTTCCTGAAGGTAGAGAGGACAATTCCTCTTCCAATGCCCGGGTTTGTTGCAATGAAAGCACTCACCCTCCTTAGGTACAGTTACCTTGGGTTTCTTAATGCTTCCTTTTGGCTTCAAAGATTTAGAATTGGGTTTGGCAATGGACTTCACTTTGCCTTTCCATTTCTTATCCTTACGAACCATCAAAATGATGGATTTGTTCCTTGCAAGTTCTTGCTCGGCAGTTCGTAACATGTTGAGCAATTCTGGAAGGGTTTTGTCAAAGTCATACATGTTGTAGTTCATCACAAATTGACTGTAGCTATTTGGCGACGATTGTAAAACTACATCAATGGCTAACTCCTTTCATAAAGAGAAACCTAGTCCTTCAAGGCATTCAATATGCGCAATCATTTTGAGCATATGAGTGCCAACGGGACTACTTTCAAACATTCTACAACGGAACAATTCGTTGGATGTTTCATACCTCTCATGTCTAGCTTGCTCTTGGAATAGCAATTTTAGGTGTTCGATCATATCGAATGCCCCCATGTTTTCATGTTGATTCTGAAGATCAGGTTCCATGGTTATTACCATTAGACATGAGACGTCCAAAGCATCCTCATCATGTTTTTTGAAAGTGTCCCTTTCAGTTCTCGGAGCACTGGAATTAGGCTCTTCAGGGATTTATTGCTCCAAGACATACAGTTTCTTTTCATCTTTGAGGACAATCCTCAAATTACGATACCAATTGATGAAATTTGTTCCGTTAAGTTTTTCTTTCTCAAGAATCGATCATAAAGTGTTTTTGTTTCCGTTGTTGGTTTGTGCCATTGGTAATCTACAATAGAAAAGTAGAGTTCTTAGTGTCATGAAATTATTATTGTTGTAATAACGACTTTCATCAAACAAGCTCCCACTATTTTAATCAAAACAACAACCCTCTTTTATTGTTTCGGAAAACGTCACAAGTTTTCTAGCGGGCCAAGATCCATATTTTCATCATCAATCAATTTAGCTTTAGTTAACCGATCAACCAATAATGTTTTAGGTAAGMAACAACATTACTAATTACATCTCTATGTAACTCTTGGATAGTTGAGTAAACAACTTTTATTTAAATTCATCATATRAATGTTCCCAACTCATGCCTCCAAATCCCTAATCCTATTAGGCTTAATTTGGTTAAGTCTGACCCAAAAATGGCTTGTAGGAATCCTATGCTGACCTTATCTTTTCTAAGATTAAAGAGAGTACTCAACTTTAGCATGACCCACCCTCGATGATCAAAGTCTTGATAAGTGCCATGTTTGGAAGGCATCTTAAACTTAATATTTTGGTGAGGGATTTTAGTTAGTTTGAATATACCATTCTTTCTTTTGTGATAGATCATTTCCTCATCGCTTGATTCAACCGAAATCCAGATTGGAGGTGGATCACTTGAATACCTTCCTTTCTTAGGCAGTTTAGACCTTTGTGACAAAACCAATTGAAATCTTGCGTGATGTACTAAGACTTTATCACTCGAGATCGAGGTCCATTTTATATCTTATATAAAACCATTTTCCTTTTTACTCTTACAAAAACTCATTTTGATTTGTAAAACTCCTTTTACTTATACATTTAAAAAAACATATATTGTTTTAAAAGATTGTAACAAGTATCACATACAAACAACCACGCATATATATATCACAATATATAGAGCGTAAAAAAAGTGAGATGGTTATAGCCCCCTTATGCGATATTCATAGAGCCAAGTATGAATATCATTACATAAAATAAACTTCTATGACTATAAGTCTTCTTATCTTCATCACTTCATAATGCCTCCAACACTCACTTTCTTTTATACAAAATTCTTTACATTTCAATCAAAGAAACCTCGAGTTACATTCGAGGGGATTGGATGAGAGGAGAATGTACAAAGAGAGTATATAGAGAAAGGCACGACGTGCAAGTCGTATTTATCAAATATAATACATTCAAGACTAAGAGCTATAACCATTCACCAAACAAATCACATTGAAACATAAAATCGATTTGCAACACCACCGTATAAATAATACAAAATTCATACAACATTGAAAAAAATCCAAGTTCTTTGAAAAACTAACAAAAAGATATACATCTTTTATGTTTTAGGATTTTAAAGATCTAGAACCTTTATGGGTCGAAAGCCAAGTCAAACCCGTAGAGTGTTCGATTTTCAAACAGCATTACGACACTGTCGTAAACAATTCATAAAAAAAATCATACGAAGTCGAAATGATGCGATTCAAAAAGCTGCGGAAAGCTGACAGAAATATCTAGGTTTTTCATGTTTAAAGATTTTCGAGATTCAGAACATTTCTAGGACGAAAAAATAAAACATTTACGAAACAAAAACATACAGCAGCAAAAACAGTTTTTTAAATAGCATGTATGTCACAAAAAACCGATCTAGAGGTTCGTAAGTAGCTCTAATACCACTGTTAGGTTATGGGATCTCAAGCACAACAGAAAATAAAACCGTAACCCTCCAAGGATCCATACAAACCAGAATAAATCGGGTGTTTCGAAGTTATACCTCACAGTTAGCGAGACCTTGAATCACAACAACAATCAAAGTTTGATGACTCCACCATATCCACGCGAACAATCCGAATCCTTTGCCTTCTCATGATGCTAGTCACGGTTTCAAAACTTAGAAAGAAAATGGAGCATATTGTTGTAGGTGGTTTCTAAGAGAGATTTGCAAGACCAAAACTAACTAGCATAAAAATGTCATACATTTTATATGGACATGAGATGTATGGCCTAACTATCACCATACCTCCACCATGCCTCCACCATGCTTGAGTGTAAGACAATCATACACCATCATTCTCTTACAAAGCCATCCCTATTCATCTTTATTTATGTTTATTTAATCAGATTAAATCGATACAAATCATATATGATAATTAAACATTTTAATTATTGAAACTCCTTATTCGAATATGTTGAAAGCGTGTGACCCAATGGGTTCTCGAAATGTTGGCAATAAATATAAATCTCATATTTATAGTTATAAACGATGAGCGGTATCTAGCAATACATCACCGTTACTGTTGGTCCCAAAAGGGTCTACAAGAATACTAAACAGTTTGTAGAAGGGGGGGGGGG
>NW_020203063.1:19641-23700 GCF_001531365.2 Cynara cardunculus var. scolymus | reverse complement strand
CTAAAATATTACAAATCAAAATCTTTAGAATAATTATATCAAACTCTAACATCTACTCTATTATAGCAATTCATGCATTTTTTGTATTATCAAAACATTTTATATAGAAAACTATAAAAATAATAACACATTCAATTTCATTGGTAGAAACAAGTAAAATAATACATCACTCTCGTAAATATTAATTTTTTAGACATTTCTCGAAATTTGAATATATCTACCTTTTTTTATATATTTTAGCATATACATTAGCATCGTTATTGGAGTAACAAATTCCAAAATCGCCTTAATATCAATTTTAGCATGGTTATTGGAGATGCTCCAAATAAAAAAACAAAATCACAGCATCACTTCGTGTAAATTATTTACATCCATATGCTCGTTTTCAAGTTCCTACTCGAAGGGGCATTGGTTTCTAAGCCAATATTGGCTTAAAATCATGGTATTCAGTCTCAAAATTTGAATGAATGACCTTAATACGAGTGGAAATTGAAGTCTCAGATTAACGGATAAAACCCACGGTTTTTTTCTAGTGGGCCGAAAGCAAGTTGGGTCATGGAATATGAACTTATGGAAGTCCATTATTTAAACTGAGATGCTATTTCTATCGTTTATAAAATTGTTAATACCATTATTTATTATTTGTGTTTTATTAAATTGTCCAACTTTGTCGTAGTTACATATTTGTTCATAAATACAAAACTAATAGGTCACATGACTTCGTTCTATAACAAATTTATGGATCGAACTTAATTCAAGAATGTAAATATTGTTATCCTCTTGCGTTGTGTATCTTTATACCGATATACCGCCCTAACATCATGAGAGTTGCCTGAGGGTTTGTTCCTGGTGAATCAGAAAACACCGAACCATCAAGGACTCGTAAGCCGTTAATTCCGATCACTTTCAAATCACTATCGACAACCTTGTTGACCAAACATCCGCCGTGGAAATGCCAAAATGTTCGTAACGTGTTACGACAAAATGCCTCCACRGATTCCTCATTTGATGGATTTTCAGGTAAGGAAAACCCTACGAACTGGAAATACTTTCGACCGTCACGGTCACTAAACTTGTATGTATCCATGGCTTGTGTTCTTAACATTTTATCGAAAACATTCACCATATTAGCACATTGTCGAAGGTCTTCTATGCTCGAATAGTAATTAAACGATACTTTTGGGGTAACGGTAACATCGCTTGCAGATTTTAAATCGAGAATWCCAACTGATGCAAGTCTTGGAAACTTGGCCACAATCGTTATGGTGCTTAAATTTAGTGGCGCATATGGATAGGGGAAAATTATGGTGCTTGCAGGAGAATAAAACGGAGCCACACCCGAAACGGTCTCTATGAACGGGCCTTCTTTTGTGATCCCGACCACTCGGCCTCCAATATCAGCCAACGGAAAAGGGACTAAAAGACTAATCTCGGTACGTGGATTATCAGCCATGAATTGTCGAACAAAAGGATGATGATGAACGACGGTGATATTTTGTGATAACAAGTATGATTCCGGCCCGACTCCACTTACAAGCAAAAGTTGTGGGCTACCAATAGCTCCTGCGCTCAATATCACCTCACCATTTCTTTTTATATGAACTTCATGAGACCTCCYTTTTGAATCATGATAAACAACTCCAACTGCCTCTACACCTGAAACCACACCAATTTGGCCATTAAACTTTGGGATGAAATTTTTAAAGAATAAATTGTTTTTTACGATTTAAGTTGCGATGAAAACATTAAGCATGCTTACCCGACGATCTACTGGAGGAGAAGATAATCCGATCAACGGTGGCATGAACCACCACCCTCAAATTTTCTGGATGGGCTTGGTTGAGTAGCTCCACTGCACCGTGTCGTCGGCCTGAGCCATCAAACGTCGAACCACTAATCTTGGTCCCTTGAAGGTGTTCAACGGTGAACCCATTTGCCGGACCAACTCCCGACTCCAATAACGCTTGATAAGYAGAATTTTGCCAACTATTTAAACCTTCTGGAATAGAGACAATACCATTTTCTACCCATTCGTAAGCTTTTTCAACGATTCCCATGTCCCATTCGATACCCGATTTGCTATAAAAGTAATCATCGGCTCTTGAATAAAACCCGAAATTTATCATGCTACCTCCTCCCAACACATTCCCCCTTGTGTTCGGAATACCCTCTTCGGAGATAAAAGGTTGACCAGGTGTTCCTTTATCGTTTGCATTTAGAATGTTAACTAGCATGTTGGCTTCGTGTAAAACGTTAGGATCGGAACTTCCTACACCCCCACGCTCAAGAAGTAGAACGGAATAGTTTTCCGATAACGTGGCGGCTAATGGACAACCGGCAGTCCCTCCTCCGACGATTATGTAATCGTAWTCTTGTGCTGGGGTGAAATCTGTGGCTTCGTACGTAAAACCAAGGTAACTTTCATCTGCAACAATATATACATATAAACAAAAACGTATATTGAAATATATATATATATATATATATATATATATATATATATATAACATGAATATGATTAATATGAATTAAAAAGAATTGAGAATTGCCTGGATTAGCACCCGGTTGAAAGAAACAAACAACTCTAAATTGAGGTCCAAAGAAGTATATTAAAAGAAGTGTTGCTATTGCTTGATTCTTAACCATTCTCATTTTGGTGTGGAATGGATATCTCTTGTTATATATATATATATATATATATATATATATATATATAGGTTTTATTGTACAACTTTGAATGCATTGTCTATAATCAAGTATGTAAAGCATTTAAGACCGAACATGAATAACACACGTTTTATAAAATGTCATTGTTTTAATAAAGTACTTTATAGGACTTAAGTTTATAGGAGCAAACCAAAAAAACCTCGTAAATAAAACTATTACAATAGGTTATAGGATACTTTAGGCGTTTTAACGAGTTCTTTAAAACGTACTTAAAACAAAGTGTTGTATTGGCTATTGTATACAACATTGTTGCAAAATGTGTCATGTAAACACAATTGTCGTATAAAAAGGTAGGTTGATAAGACATTTCTCAAAGCTAGATGTATTAGGGGAAGGATGACCGGAGACATCTCCGAAAAAGACACAAAGCTAGATGGATGGATGAGATTTTAGGGTATTGATATTAATTAATAATTAATAACATTATATATATATATACTTTATAATAAATTGTTTTTATGAATATTTTCAAAAAAATGTTTACGGAGGACTTGTTTGAAAATGATTATTCGCATACCTTAAATTCTCTGGACCACCCGCCTCCATCATCCATTCCTCTGCCTTATATAATTGACCATTCATTACCACATATTTTTTTAACATGACTAAAAGGTATTCATCTACAACGTGATATATTTTGATTTTAATTTTTTATTTTATTATGTTTGTTGTTGATGTTATAATATGATTTTTTATGGTTTGAAAAAAACGATATTGTTTTTTTATTTTTGAATAAAATATAAATTTGAATATATCTTAGAATTTTCTTAAAAAAATAGCGATATTAGTATCAAATTAACTATTTAAAAGTTGTTGTTTTTTTGTGTTATTTGTTTTAATTCACTTTTTTAGGTTTAATAACAAAGTAATTTATTTATTCAATGATATAATTTTTTATAAAGATAATAACTAAGTATTCTGTTAGAACAAAGTGATTATCCTAATTATATTTTAGATTTTTTATATTTAAAATGAAATGTTTATCTAGTATTTGATTATATTTATCTGCAGTTAGTTACGCGAATTCAAACATGGAGCTTTAATATGTTGTACTTACGCACAATCTACTTGTAATCTTGAGTTTTAAGTAACATGCATTAATAAACAGTATTTTATGCATAAAAAGTGGGTTTTAAAGATTTTTGTCAAATGTTTTTTAATATAGTATAGATTAACTATTTAAAAGTTCTTTTTTTTTTGTGTTATTTATTTTAATTCACTTTTTTAATTTAATTTAATTTAATTTAGGTTTAATAACAAAGTAATTTATTTTTTATTCAATAATATAATTTTTTATATGGATAATAATTATGTATTTTGTTAGAACTCAAT
>NW_020203063.1:15400-18698 GCF_001531365.2 Cynara cardunculus var. scolymus | reverse complement strand
ATAACGTTGTAATTTATATTTGGTTTAATAATATAATTTTCTTATAAATATAATAATTAATTATTTTGTTAGAACTCGATAATTATCCTAGTTATATTTTAGAGTTTTTATATTTTAAAATAAGATGTTTATTCTCTATTTGATTATGTTTATCCGTAATTAGTTATACGAATTCAAACATTGAGTTTTAATAAGTTGTACTTTTGCATAATTTACTTGTATTCTTCAATTTTGAGTAAACATTGGTTTTATGTGGTTTTGAGAAAGTAATAATGTTTTTATTTTGGAATAAAATATAAATTTAAAAATATTATAAAACTTTGAAAAAAAAATGGATATCAGTATTAAATTAATCTTTTTAAAATTCCTTGTGTTTTGGTGTAATTTCTTTAATTGTAATTTAATTTAGGTTTTTTAACAAAGAAAATTAATTCAGGTTTAATAATATATTTTTTTGTAAAGATAATAACTAAGTATTTTGTTAGTTGTCAATGATTATCCTAATTATATTTTAGATTTTTTATATTTAAAATGAGATGTTTATCCAATATTTGATTATGTTTATCTGTAGTTAGTTAGACGAATTCAAGTATTGAGTTTTAATAATTTGTACTTATACACAATTTATTTGTAATCTTAAATTTTAAGTAATATACATCAATAAACAGTATTTCGTGCATAAAAAATCATTTTTAAAAGTTTTTGTCAAATACTTTATAATATAGTATAGATATTAACTTTAGAAATGATTCTGTAATCAAATAAGATATTTATTTTAATATATTTTTTATTCAATAAATAAATAAATGTTAAATTATTAAATTAATATTTAATGTTCGTATAGTTTTATTGCATTTATGTATGTTTAGTTATTGATAAAAACAAAAAATTATAACCGATAAAACCTGAAAAACCACATTCATTGAAGCCTAATTAATCATATGCTATGTTTCATATGTGATTATATTTCGTATTTTTTAATATTTATTAATATATTAATGTTTAAATTTATAATAAAAAATTATGACAATCTTAATTAATGATCAAACTAGTGCTTTTTATGTAACTAAAATGTCGTCAATATGTTATTCATATATTTTCTTATAAACAAATTTTATAAAACATTAAAAATTACGATGTAACATAACATAATTTCTTATTAGAAAATTATACTCTATGATTTCTTATTTTATAAAATTTTACGTTAACAAAAAATGCTGATGTGACATTAACGGTTATCTTTATCGAAAGCCAATTTCCTTTAAGACATAATTAGAAGCACCATAATTTCTACTTAAGAGATCATTTAAGGAATTATTGTAGTGGATGCACACAAACAACCGCTTATTTATGATCCCTTTTTTGCACTTAAAAGAGTATTAAACTTTAGCAAAAATCCAACGAAGTATCTTATTTTAAATGATTAAGTTGTTGAATTAATTTTTGATATAGAAAATCATTGATTTTCTCATTTCGAATGATTTAAGACCCCCAAACTATTTTTTGTGAATGAAGAAACCCATAAACTTTTTTGAATGATTGATTCTCTAAACATTTTTTTTCAAAAAAATAAACTATCGAACTTCTAAAAATTGGTTACATATATCGTTTTACCCCCTAAAGTTAGATCAAAAAGAGGAAGATTGATAACAGAAGCCGACAATGTGGTTGATGATATAAAAAACGAACAACGATGGGACGGCAGTGTAACACCAGAGGATCACATTTGCATATAAAGAATATAATTTTACATATTCGGTCCTAATATATACAAAAACTACATGCCATCTTTTGTAATTTAGAACTTGTTGTATTACAAGTTTTCTATAGAGATTTTGTGGAAAAAGTTTTTTTGAAAGGAAAAAAAAAAAAACTTTTTCCACAAAATCTCTATAGAAAACTTGTAATATAACAAGTTCTCAATTACAAAAGATAGCATGTTATCTCAACAACCCATGCAAACATGTATAAACTCCTCACAACTTTCTCTTCCCCTTATCTTCTGGTAGAGCCCGACCTGTAATGCACATTTTTCCAAACATCAAAATGAGGATTAAACCTTAAGGTCTAGTGAGAAATTCTTATTACAGGGTGAATAATCACCAAAACATCTTTATAAACTCATATTTGTATTAATAACAAATATACAACATTCTAATATAACAAACTTCTTTTGTCACATCTAAAAGATGAGACATTGTCAGTTTATCACATCAAATAACCGAAATAACTTATTTAACACATTCTGATATAACCTATCGCATCATATAGGTAAATATATAATTTCCTCGAATCACATGGTTGAGACAACCCCATCTCCTAGCAACACATTGGTGCTATGACCTCATCTCATTGCATCACACTGGTGCGATAAACCCAACTTGTCGCATCACACAAGTGCGATAAGTCAACTTGTCGCATCACAAGGATGCGACAAACTCACTCCTCGCATCATATGGGTGCGATAACCACTATTCATCTAATCAATATGATGCGGTAACTTTAAGTCATCGCATCATAAAGATGCGACAACAGTAAACAGTTTGATTAAAAAGACCCAGATTTTTATTTTCCATTAATTATCTCACCCTTATCCTGATATACACATCTCCTTGATATACCATTCTTATCTCAGTATAATATATCTTCTTGATATGTCATCCTTATAACCAAAATATATCTTTCATTGATATGTCACATTATTTCAAACACATGATATAACATATCAAAATCCCACAATTATGCTAATTAAAGCATCACAACAGTTTTATAACATCTCTATAGAAAGAACCATATAGTTCTAATTTCAATTACCAAATAAGGAAAGTTTATAAAAATAAATTCACCTTATGAATCACAAAGAGATAAAGATACAAAGATGAACAACAACAGATTATCCAGGACTTTCCTTCTCCTTTTGGTTCTTTCTTTTCCTCGAATCTAAAACACCCATAAGTTTTTACCAAATTTTTATAAACACTTTTTAAATCTCATCCCAATGAGATAATGTAATTATCTATACTATATTATAAATAATTTGACAAAAACTCTTAAAAACCACTTTTTATATACAAAGTATTGTTTATTGATTTATATTAATTAAAATTCAAGATTACAAGTAAATTGTATGTAAGTACAACTTATTAAAGCTTCATGTTTGAATTTGTGTAACTAACTGCAAATAAACATAATCAAATACAATATAAACATCTCATTTTAAATATAAAAAATCTAAAATATAATTATGATAATTATTGACTTCTAACATAATACTTAATTATTATTTTTATGAAAATTA
>NW_020203063.1:12878-15264 GCF_001531365.2 Cynara cardunculus var. scolymus | reverse complement strand
CATTAAATTAAATTATAATAAAAAATTGAATCAAAAAAATTACATAAAACAATAAACTTTTAAATTGTTAATCTGATACTAATATCAATATAATTTTTTTTCCAAATATGATATTCTTAAATTTATATTTTATTTAAAAATAAAAATATTATCGCTTTCTCAAAATCACATAAAACCGTATTATGTCGACATAGATAAAGGATAAGATGAAATTATGTCAACATAGATAAAGGATAAGTTTCTTTTGTACTTCAAAAGATTTCTAATTGGTTACAGATATTTTTTTTGTTAAAAGAATGTAGGTAACAGATTATTAAAAGTTCGATGGTTTATTTATCAACAAGAAAATGTTCAAAGACTTGTTCATTCAAAATGAAAAAGTTTAATAGTGTTTTCATTTAAAAAAAAACAATTCAATGACTTAATCATTCAAAATTAAAAAATTTAATGGTTTTTTCATTAAAAAAATAATTAAAAGACTTAATCATTCAAAATTGAATAATTTTTTTTTTAATAGCACTTCCATTAGATCTTTCTAGTATTAAAGATTATGGATTTTTATATGCATTAATTATATGAATTCTATTAGGTATTGTTCATTTAATATGGACATTAATTGATAAAATTGGATATTCAGTTATGAATCTCTATTAACATGTATATTAGATAATTATATTATTACGTACCCTCTTTATATACATATATTTTCAATTTATTCTCCATCAATATATCACTTCTTTGTATATATGGTCAGTAACTATGAACACACACACACAATATATATATATATATATATATGTAAATTGAGAAAATTAATTGAATATGATATACTTAAAATTTAAGATGTATGGATAAGTTATAACAAATGGTTAATGATGAAATATAGATTATGAGTAAACTTGAGAAAACAACATATTTAATGTTACAAGAATACTTTAATGTACCAAAATATCAACCCGACCAACTCGTAGGATATGGGTTAGGTTGGATAGGGTTAGATTGCACTTTCATTTGGATTGTTCAAATGCCTTCAACCCGATCAATTCAATCTATTAGCACCCGTATCTCTAATGAATCCAATCTATTAGCACCCTTATCTCGAATTCAACACACATATTTGACATTAATCAACTCTCTACATTGGCCGCCATCGTATTCAAAATGATAGGAGACAAAACCCTATAAGAATATATGGTCATAATTCAATGAGAAAAAAATTAAAGTTTGGCATGATTTAATTGATATTAGTTGTGGTCAATTAAAAATAGTTGACATTGGCCGGGTCTCGTGGCTGCTATTGGCTAAACGTACACGCACCCCACAAACGTCCATGCATATCGCTAACTAAATTGATGTATCAACACGAATAATGCGGATGGTGTATAACTACATCGACTTAAATATACGACGATTTCATCAGGGTATATATGCAAATAAAAACCAACATATATAGTTGAATTGAGTGATACTTTTGCTTATTTTGGAAATATTGTTTGTACTTTTTTTTATATCAAAATCAAGTCAATTTTTGCATTGAAAATATAAAAAAGTAGGTATCCGTATTGATATATGTATTAGTATTGATATATGTGAGAAAAAGTTATAGATAAAAGTGTATTTAACACCCATTTAGTCCACTTATACCCGTTTGTACCTTTCTTTTAGAATAGTCCATTTATAAAAGTTATAGATAAAAGAGGATGCGTAAATGGTTGCATTTTTGTTTTTATAATACAACTAGTTGTATACCTGTGCAATACAACGGGAACCATGAATTTTAACGATTTTGAAGTTCTATTGGTTTTATAAGATAAGATTTAACGATGATATAAGTTACACTTGGTCTTTACATATTAATATAATTTGAATAAATAAGAGTTATGGTTCTAATTACAGACTATCGATGAAAAAAATTATATGACAGTTTAAAATCCAATATATTTAAACGACTTCACAAATGTATTCGATTTACAACAAGAGCAAATAACTAAGAAACTTGAGTTTTAAGATAAACACTCAAAACCAATAAAGAAAACTATAAATTTGACAGATCATAAGCCATGAAAAGACAAAAAAAAAGGGTTTTAGAATTAAATTTCAACTGCTTACCCTCTTTCTTGTTCAGAAACTCAGATTAAGGTTGAATTAATACATGTATATATATATATATATATTTTTTTTTTTTCAAAAAAACCCAAGAAAATATTTTACAGTGCAATTTGGACAGCCTAACCTCAAAATATATAGTATATATATAAATAAATAACTATAAAAGTATAAATCGTAAATATTAAAAATATTTTTCATAGTATATATAATCTATACTATCTTATAAAGCATTTCGCTAAAACTCTTAAAACTCTTAAAAACTCTTAAACCCGTTCAT
>NW_020203063.1:6465-11968 GCF_001531365.2 Cynara cardunculus var. scolymus | reverse complement strand
TAGGATAATTATCGAGTTCTAACAAAATAATTAATTATTATATTTATAAGAAAATTATATTATTAAACCAAATATAAATTACAACGTTATCGTAACTATATTAAATTATAATAAAAAGGTTAAACTAAAAAAATACACAAAAAATAAGAAATTTCAAATACTTAATTTGATACGAATATCAATATATTTTTGTTATGCATAAAGTACTGTATATTGATGTATATTACTTAAAATTCAAGATTACAAGTAATTATGCATAAGTGCAACTTATTAAAGCTTGATGTTTGAATTCGTATAAATAACTGAGGATAAACATAATCAAATAGATGATGAACATCTCATTTTAAAATATAAAAAATCTAAAATATAATTAAAATAATTTTCGAGTTCCAACAAATAAATAATTATTATCTTTATAAAAAAAATTATATTATTAAACCAAATATAAATTACTTCGTTATTTTACATAAATTAAATTATAAAAAAATTGAATTAAAAACTTACACAAAAAATGAGGAATTTCAAATAGTTAATTTGATACTAATATCGATATATTTTCGTCAAATTTTTATGATATCTTCAAACATATATTTTATTCAAAAATAAAAACATCATCGCTTTCTCAAAATCACATAAAGTCATATTATAATATCGACTGAGATAAATAATAAAATGAAATATTAAAATCACAATGTATCTCGAAGCATTGTGCGAGTACGCTTATAGTAATGTTTATATACGGTAAATACAACAAATAAACTCGCATACTCTTCTCATCTTTGGTGGGGTTTAAACCCTTGACCTCTTACGAGGCCAAAGACTACGACACCGATAGGTCAAAGATCATTTGATAAAAAAATTAACTTTATTGATGCATATCGTAGTGACTTGCAAAAACTTCATTTTTGTTTTTTTTATTAACCTGGATATCCAACCCGCTATGCAAGCCGACTAATCCCAAGGCGACCACCTGCTTTGCAGAGAGTCCGGAGTCACCACATTTGAACCTCCGTAGCCACAAGGAGATTTCTATTCCTTCTTGGGTTTGAACCTCCGTAGCCACAAGGGGATTTTTATTTTTTTTTGGATTTGAATCTATGACCTCCAGGTACTTTTGACCTTTGGAGTCAAGCTCAAACCAACCAATCACCACCCTTGTGGTTAACTTTGGTCACATATAATTTTTAATGTGATAAATAAATCCGAATATATTTAAAAAAACTAATAGAATAATATTTAAGATGTTAATTGCTGTAAAAATTAAGATTTTTATACATGAACTCAAACATGAACGAATTTATTAAGCCTTTAACAGGGTTTTACACACTCATTCAACTTATTTTTGCAAATAGATTTTTTTAGATATGAAAGGTGCATCCGCTAAATTTTAAAAGGTGCTCCGGGATATTAGAATATACAATAAACATCAATAAAAAAAAATTGAAAGCCAGTTTCTTGGAATCAACCAAAAAAATTAAAAAGCCCTCGAAACTGTTGAATTCGGTTAAAAACACATTGGATGACTTTGTGAGTCGTTGATTCACCCACTCCAAGAAAAATGACCTTCAGAGAAGGTATTGTTTTGTACTTAAAAGTCCTAAAAGCTTCTCTAAAGCCTTTAGATAAGTTTTTCAATTTTGTCAAATAGCTTCTCTGTGTGACGGTAGGTGAAGATTTTAGAGAGGGTTTTCGGAGGGTATGTTTTTGTTAGCCTTTAGAGACGCTTAATTGAGACTTTAGATGCACTTTTAAAACTTCTCTAAAGGTTAGTCAAGTTTTTATTTAAAGCTTCTCTAAAAGTATATATATTAGTGACACTTTTCAAATATTTTGTGACGGTTTGTAAGAGTTACTAAAAGATACTTTTAGAGAAGATAATGGAAAAGCTTCTCTAAAGATGTTGGCTTTAGTGACACTTTTAAAAAACCTTCTCTAAAAGTCCTCGTTAGTTACGGTTACGAAATCTTCTTTAAAATATGATATTTAGATACACAAACTCAAAATCTTCTCTAAAAATTATCTTTAGTTACACTTTTAAAGAATTAATTCCTTCTCTAAAAAATATATTATAATATATATATATATATATATATTATAATAATAAAATTAAACTAATAAATAATATTAAATTAATCAGAAACAAATTAAAATAACCTCAAAACAATTTTTTATAGATTTGTTATATAATTTCATATTATAAGAACCATCCAAATTTAATATTCAACTAGTTTACATATCGTCTAAATTTATCAACAAAAAACACCCAAAATCATCATATCATATTTAAYGATCTTGAGTATCCGAACGTTGGTCTTGAACAGTTAATGAAGATAAAAAACTTGGAACTGACCGGCCAGATACAATTGACCTCACCATTTGTCGCAACTCAGCGACTTCATCCTTCATAAGAAAGTGCTCGGATTTGGTTGAAGCAAGCTCGGATTTTGTTGAAGCAAGCTCAGACTCTGTTGAAACAAGTCTATTAGACATCTCGRTGTGGTTCAATCGACCTGACACACCGGTGCTATGTCGCGAACTCGTAGAATCCTCCTAGTGCTCGGGACCCTAGACCATCCCCGAATATATGCATTGCATAATCTCTAGATCACCCGGGGATTTTCTGTTGATTCAGTTTGCCGCTTAATCTCTACCATGTTCTCCTATGGACATAAGAATCATATATATAAATCTTAGTGATTTATAAAACGATGAAGACATGCAAAAGAGTTCGTTAAACGTAACTTATATATGAAGTGCGAGAATAGTCATTAACCCAACCCTCTTTTTCGCTATAATGCAACTTTCCAAAAGTCTCTATCTCACCGATAAGAGGATTGTCTTTCGAAAATGGTGATTTGGAGTGCTCACTGTACCGTTTAAAGCAACATCCTTTCGCTTCCCCCTATTCTCAAATTTTTTTCTTGACATAGCCTACATAAACAAAATATGATTTTAGCAATAACAAAGATAAAAATATGTTTCAAATGTAGATATGATTTACTATTTATGCAACAGTTTGAGTAAATATGGTTGCAAATAAAATGAACACCCTGGTGGAAAGATTTCAGGGAAGATATCCTTTTCAATGTTATTGTGCGTTTCATTTTCAATCAGTTATATTTCGATTAAGTGCAACATTATTATTTTCGTCAACAACTCAAACTATTGAAACATGTGCAACCATGGGTTTTTTTGGGTTCATTCTGACTTAACCTGTCTATCCTAGTAGATTTATAGATATTATTTTGGTCAACTTACAATGTGCATCAGAAAACAATTGCATCATAGACAGCATCAGACTGAAATTGGAGAGCATCATTTAGATGTTCAAATAAAAAAATGTGAAGTGGGAAAGCAGGGAAAATTAAAACTAAAGGTAAAGTAATACATATCAAGATATGGATGCTTAATGCATCTCTAACACCAGGAGAAAGTTCCAAACTTGCTTCATCAACATTAAGGTACATACAGACTAGGTCTAAGCTTAGAAACTAGGACTTGGTTGAAGCAAGCTCGGACTCCGTTGAAGCAAGTGTCTAATAGACATCTTGGTGTGGCTCAATCGACCTGACGCACCGGTGCTATAACAGACCAAACACATCAAACAAACCTAAAACATATATAATCTAGTGCAGGACCAAAGACACCAAACAGTCCTAAAACAGTGCAGCTATTTAAGTAGAAACATCTCCTTTTACCAGCTATATAAGTAGAAACAGTGCAGGCAATGTGAATGTAAAAATCAAACATATGTAAACAGGTTTTGCACAATAAGTGTTAGGAGCTATACACCAAACAGTCCTAAGATAAGTTTTAGGAGTTGTTTACTTGAGCTATTTAAACAGTCCTAAAACAGTCCAAATACACCAAATAATCCTACAACATAAGTAGAAACAGTAAAGGCAATTAAGCTGTTTACTTGAGCTGTTTACTTGATTTTTCTTTTATTATCTTTTTATCAGTTGTTCCTTATTCAACCAAAACCTGCATCACCTATTTTTTTCTTTTCTCTTATTCATGTACATTGAATTGCATTCTAATTTATCCAACCGTGAAGCATATGCCATTTTTCAGAGTCTAATTTTCTGACAGTTGATATGAATTCTAAACAAATTTAGGCCTTCTTGTGATGCTATAGTATAATACACTCTTGTCAATAACAGTTGCTCCAGATTGCAAGATGAAAATCCTTTGAAGTTATACATTAAAGAAACATATTATTGGACTAAGGGTAAATTAGTCTTTTGATAATAGGATTACAGGTAGTTAATATGTTATTAGTTAGCAGTTCTTTTAGCTTTGGCAGCTTTGGTAGTTCGTATATATTTGATTCTCCAGTGTATTTAGTTTCATTGACTCGATCAATACAAAGTCCTCTACTTTCTTTCTCTACAACTGCAAGTTTGATACCCATGAATCTTTGGTGAAAGAAATAAGTGGAATAATTGCACATAATAAATGAAAGGCTTACCATTTTAAGCAAAGCAAGTTTATCTGAACTCGTTTCCTCCATCTTCTAAAGATCTGGCTTCTTCAGCACTAAATTTTGCCATTGACACCGACTTTACTCGATGACTGAACTCCCTGCTGAAATCATCTCACAAGTGCAATAGTTAAACACAACATATGCTACAATTTAAGGAAATGATATGAAAAAAAATGAAATGAAATGAAAAAAATGTAACAGAACTAATTTAAGACAAACTGCACTCCACTGCAGTTGGTGTATACAAATGTCCAAAAAGTTGTGCAGACATATTGAGGTCCCTGCTTAATTAAATAAATCGACTTATTAATTTAAATGTTATACATGTGGATCTACATTTATTTACCTCAAAATATTTGATGAAAAAACTTTTAATATGATGAAACCATTTAATTTTATTTTTCTTTTTGCAAGATTTACCATACTACATTTGATGAGAAAACTGAAAGGAATATTGACAATACAAAATGCTAGAGACAATTTTCTTTACCTCTCATGCATTGGTTAAATCCAATACATTTATAATTACATATAGTTAGCAATCTTAAGGAAGCATTCTAAGGATGAATTCCTCCAATTAAAGTAATGTTAAGATGAAGGTGAGGCCATGCCTCACAGGCTCACAACACACCTGTTATGAAACTCACAACTTGACTTTTGCCACCAAATATAAACCTTTAAGATGCATATGAAATTTTGTAGTGCATTGATGTAGCCTTTAACATAACATTTACTGAATTTGCGATGGCAAAAAGTTCCATCTAGAACTCTGAGGATAAGCAACAATTTCAGTTGATGATCAAAGATTATTTTACCGGAAACAGAATGGGCTAGAGAACATTCATGGTAATTTCTGTCTTTTTCTTTAAACAGCCAAAATTGGTTCATTGTTGTATCTAAAGAGACATGGACTCACAACCTAGGGTTGTGAGGGTCCTGAAGAAATATTGACAATATCAAATGCAGCTGATGGACAAACGGAATTGGGTGATAAGTCTTTAGCGAATACAAATCAGT
>NW_020203063.1:0-4769 GCF_001531365.2 Cynara cardunculus var. scolymus | reverse complement strand
ATCATATTATAACATCGACTGAGATAAATAATAAAATAAAATATTAAAATCAAGATGTATCTCACTGCATTGCGCGAGTACCAATCTAGTATATAATAATATAATTAAGTCAAAAATTATTCAATATTGGACTCATTTCGAAGGTATTAACGAGACGATTATAATGGTGTAACTTGTTAAAATAAAAATGTATTTTTTTAAACATGTTTTAATTGATATACGATTATATATGTTACTCTAATAAAAGTTTAAAATGAAACATTTAAAAGTAAAGAACGTAAAGTAAATTAATTAATTAATTATAGGGGTATAAAATGTAAATTTAAAATTATAATTTTAAAAAAATCGGTTGTGAGAGGGTGAGTGTATGTATAGGGGTGAGTGTATGTGAGGAGAGGATGGTGTGAAAAAGTGAGTATAAATAGTATTTTTGTTATTTAGTATTTTAAGACTTTAAGACTTTTGTTAAGTTTGCTTAATAAAATAGTAATTATAGGGGTATAAAGTGTAAATTTAAAATTAATTTTGAAAAAATCGGTTGTAAGAAGGTGAGTGTATGTATAGGGGTGAGTGTATGTGAGGAGAGGAGAGGGTGAAAAAGTGAAAAAGTGAAAAAATGAAAAAATGAGTATAAAGGGTATTTTGGTTATTTAGTATTTTAAGACTTTAAGACTTTTGTTAAATTTGCTTAATAAGATAGTATAGATAAGTTACTAAGTATGGCTTGTACTTTACGTCTATGTCTCTCTCACACATAGATACACACGTGTGTATGTGTGTGTGTATAGGAGCGACCAAATACAAACCATCCAATTTGTATAAACTGTGCAAATCACCCTCATCCGTCGATTTCATTGTTTAATTTTATGAAACTTTTTCATAAAATTGTTTCATATAATGCTTTTTTTGGTGAAGTTATTTCATATATGGTTATGAAATTGTTTCATATAATACTTAATGAAATTTTAATGAAACTGTTTCATGTATTTCTCTAAAATTAAAATAATGAAGATGATAATATCCATGATTAACACCTTCCACAACAAAAATGATTAATCAATCTCTCATAATTACAAAAAAAATAAACAAAATGAAAAATTATGATTAGTTGAATGAGGTTTGCACGGTTTGTATAAATTGGGTGGTTTATATTTGATCGCTCCTCTCTCTCTCTCTCTCTAATATATATATATATATATATATATATATATATATAAATAGATGAAAACTGTAAATATGTTAGAGCATCTACAATAAATTATTCAATATGAATAATATCCATGAATATTAGGTATATAATCATCATAAGTAATTAGTTTCTTAGAGCATCTCTAATAAATTTTTCAGAAAAGAGAAAAAGGAGATTTTAGGGGATTTTAAAAATATTTTGCCCCAACAGTTTCTCTAAAATGGAAAAAAGTAGTAAAACTATGTTTGGCAAATTAGTTGATAAACTATCTGATAGCTTATAAAAATGTAAAATGATCAGAATTTTAAAAAGTTAATTAATTATAATATTTCAAAATATAATTGAGATAAATCTTTAATAATATAATATAATAAGTAATAAAAATAATATAATAAAAAAATTGAAAAAAATATAATATATTAATTAAAAGACTTTCAAATTGATTATATATATAATTTGGAATCATGTGAGACCAATGGTTTTTCGTGAAACCCGTAAGACCAATTCTCAACCCGTGGATTAGATTTACATGCGTCAGATTTGAACATTCATAAACGCCACGAGACTTCTCAGTAATTATAAATTTGTCACCTTGCAACTTTAGACCATTAGATCATTAGCTTATAAAGTTGATCAATGAACATAGATTTGTCTTACGGGTCTCACGAAAAACCATTGGTCTCACATGAACCCAACCCTATATATATATATATATATGTGTGTGTGTGTGTGTGTGTGTGTGTGTTTTATAATATTTGGATTTGATAAAATAAATTTTAGAAAAAAATTATTATTTATGATTATAAATAGTCATTACATGCATATAATATGAATAAGTATAAAAATGGTCTACCTATGATATCATAATAAATTAATAATAATATTCAAAAAGTATATTTAATAATTAAAATAAATATTTCATTCAAATTATTTAACACATTTTTATTATATATGAAACAAAATAAGTATAAGTTTAATTTTTATGTTACATAAACATTGTTACAATTGTTTTATTAGGAATGGCAATGGGTCGAGTTTGGACCGATTATTGGTATCGTCGTCCCCGAAATCGATAACTAAAATCGTCCCCTTAACCGCCCCGATCCCCGTCGGGGCTCTTATCGGGGATCCCCGTCAGGTCCCCACGGTTTCCTCGATCCCCGTTGGGGAACCCGTTAAGGGTAAAAATCCCCATTTTCCCGTTGATTTCCCCGTTTGTTGTTGGTTATATCCGAACCCGAAACCTGAACCGATTTGAAATAAATTACAATATGTTAATTTTCACAACTAAAAGTAAATTACAATTTTTTTAAAGATGTAAGTCTAAATGTCTTAAACATAATCAGATCAATATATAAAAGTAAACTGGAATTCAAACATCATACAAGTAACATCACGATTAAACAAATAAATTAGAATTTTTCGTGAGTCTTATTTGGGATGTTGAGGTAAAGTAGATAAAAGTCTTTTAAATTTTAATATTTGTATTTTCTTTTAATGATATTATATATATATATATAATATATATATATATATATATATAAATTAAGATTAATACATACACACGTACCGCCCCTGTCCCCGCTAAAATCCCCAAATATATCTCAGATCCCTATTAAGATGTCCCTGAATCCGACCCGAAAGTTTCGGTTTTCACCATCGGTTTCGGGTGTTTTTTGCCATCTCTATGTTTTATTTACATTTTGATAACTAAATATATTGAATAACAGTTAAATAAAATAATAATATGAAAATTTGTAATTAAAATTAAAATTAGTTTTCAATTTATATTTATTTATAGTGAATACTAAAAAATATAATTAACATTAATGAGAGTTATAATTGAAAAAACTGATAATAAACTATCAAAAGGTACTTCAAGTAGCATTTTCAATATGCTAGATTATAAGTTAGCTTATGTACATTCAAACGCGTACCCATAAAATAAGTTAGTTTATTTTTGCCAAATAATGCCTAAAAAATATGAAATTCTCCAAATTCCCGCAAAGATTACCGTTACAAAGAAATAATTTTTAATATACTCCCACAATAATAAACTTTTAAATTAATTATTTATGATAGAGAAGTAATATTTTATTAATGTAACGACCCAAAATTCAAAATAACAATTAACATAAATAACGGCTGAACCGGCACCAAAAGTAACAATATTCAAGAGTAACAACGGTTAAACAACCTCTACAGCCGAGAACTATTACAATTGTAACGACTCTAAGCCAGGCCATCTCTATGGTGAGTCACCTCTTCCCTTTTTACACTTGGATGAATTTCAATATAACACTTCCTTGAAAATGGTTTTGTTTTGAAAAACGAGAGTTAGACCATATGGTATAGTTAATTCTCTTCAACACAATTTCAACATTTATAAACAGTGTAAAATGAAAAAGCCAACAATGGAAAATACTATACTCAGTTGTACAATTGTAGCAACCCTATCATATTCCCTTTTGGACAAATATAATATTCAGTCCAATTCGTTCGAGAAACAAATTCAAGGCGCACAGATCATAACTCCCAAGAGATATCACTAACTCAAGGTACCCTACGTCTGCTGTGCAACTCCACACACCCCACTTATCCACATATTGCTCAGTAACACCAAAGGTGCAACATGGTAGTTTGCATAATAAATCCAACAACATATTAAAACCATAATCAATGCTTAAAAACATTTAAAACGATCACATATTTATAAAATCAAAGTAAGAGAACTCGCCTAGTGCTTCACATCTCACCACAAGTCTTAACAGTTGAAAAGTCTAAATCAAACACCTGCATAATTAATCACACTTTAATCCCTGATAACTCTTATTTTTAAGAGTTATTTCCTTTTTATTTACTCCCTTTTTGCTTTTATTAAATGCCCAATTTTGTTGTTTTTCCCTTTTTTCTAAAAAGTTTTAAAAAGATGATGAAACACAGAGGAAGAAGTATTATTCCAAAAACCTGTATTTTTTTGACAGCACTGTCCACTGTGGCACCACTGTGGGATGTCTACCAGCCTTGTTACTATTTCTTGGGAAACGTGMAGCTTGAAGATCTCCCAGATATTTTTCCTCCAGCTGTTATGAGCTGTCTTCCATGCTCTATTTTATTTTCTTTTGTATTTTCTTTACTTGTACTAATTRCCCAATTTGTAATGATTGGRTATGGCCTTCCTCCCTCCCTCTCCCCTATATAAAGAGGCTTGGGAGAGCCATTTTTGGGTGTGCCAACTTGTGCCATCTTGGAGCAACTTGTGCTCAAAACACTATCTTTGGTACCAACTTGTAGATATTGCTCTCATATATATATATATAATTAGTAATTAATGCTTTTTAATTTTATGTCTTTACTTTATTGTCTTTAAATTTATGTCCTTAATTTATTGTCTTTAAATTTATGTCTTTAATTTCTTGCACTTATAATTTAGTTTTACATTAATGCAATTTATATTTCAGTATTACTTTATGTCTTTTATTATTATTATGTCTAGCTAAATTACTCGTATGGGTGTGGGTGTGAGTTTAACTTAGGATGTTTTTATAATATTTGGGTGTTTTTATCTTTTATCACTTCG
>NW_020203062.1:20090-24172 GCF_001531365.2 Cynara cardunculus var. scolymus | reverse complement strand
TTTCTATCTCTATCTCTTTCCTTTCATCATTTAAAACCTTTTCCACTTTCAAAACTTTTTCTTTCTCTAAGTTTAACAGCTCTCTTACTTCAATCATTTCACTTTCAGATTTATTCACTATAGTAGTTAAGTCCTCTACCTGTTTATTTAACCTAACTGTCTCTTCTGGATCAACACAGGTTTTCATCAGTTCATCCAGCTTTTCTTGCAAAATTCTCTTCTCTTCTTTCTCTCTCTGAAGAATACCATTCAGATGATTTGACCATGATATACTCTTGCTAAGACTAGAATCTACTTGAGCATACTTTTCTTTAAGCTCACGATATTCTTTAGTATAAAAAACTGCCATTTTAAAAAAATTGATCAGTTAAGGATCTATGCAGTGAAATCAGCAAAAGAAATATGAAAAGTTAAGCTAAAAAAGAACAGAAAAACACAAACACTGAAAAACACACGCAAAAACAAATGTACAATGATCCACAAGAAAATCTAAACACAAACAATCTAAGAAACTAAAAACAGTCTAAAAACAATAAACCAAGTCCAAAAATATGAGTCTAAGTCCAAATCACACCGATCCATGCCCAAATACAATACATATATTACACTAAAAAAATGATATATTTGCTCTCTGAAGTGTATTCAAAAATCCACTTGAATGTTGTGTGCTTCTGTAAAGGTGAACTTAGTCCCCGAAAGCAAAACCAAATCAACAGTCTTTCAAATCTGTTAAACTGTCCAAAAGCAATCCTAACTATGCTTGAAAAACTTTCTTTTCAGCTGTCGACTGCAGCCTTCACACCAACAGATTTTAACAGATTCCTGCACCAAAATTGACAGTCAAATCTGTACTAAGTAATTACAAAATCTGCATAGACAGCAGATTTAGACTACAAACATGCAACTGAATCAGTTCAATGAACAATTGATATATAAAACCTGTAGTTGTGAACCTGCTGTTTTTAAAACCTTTTAAACAGAAACCTGCTAACTGTTAATATGCACACTGTGAATATGCACACTGTTAAGATCACACTACTATTTCTTGTTGCTGTCTGATCACAGCACACAATCTGTAACAGCCTCACTTACTGCTGTCACCTGTTTTAAATGTTGTTGTTGTTGCACACTATGTAGCTGCTACATACAATTCCAAAAGCAARACAKAACCTGCTGTTTTAYCTTTGTTGTGTTGTTCTGTTTGAAATTGCTACTTAAACACAGCACAACAAAATCTGTTGCTGCATAAACCTGTGAGATGTGAGTTCCTCCTCGTGGACAGCAATGAAAATACTCAACAATTATGACCAATTGTGAATTTGCTGCTGCTGTCTTTTTCTTCTTGCTTCAAATAACAAGCTTTGCTCCTGCTGTTCCGTTTGCTACTACTACTTCATTGAAGTTGCTGTTAAACCTGCTCAAACTGTCAAAATGGAATTAGTCTGCTGTTTGAGCTGTTTTAGTCCTAGTTATCAAGCAAACTTCCCTCACTGCACACTGTCAAAAACTACTATGAATCTGTTGCTGCTGTCTGGTTCTTCTCTACTTTAAAAAGCTAGCTGCTTCTGCACTGTTACTGTTCCAGATAAATCTCAAAACCTGCACACCATGTATGCTGTTTCAAATCAAAATAAAATAAACTCAACTTAAAATAAAACTTGCTAAGACCTGTGCAATTCCCAAACAGCAAAGCTTAATACAAAACAATTCAAATCTATGACAGCAAGATTCAAAACACAACACAATTTCAATTCTGGTTTATCTCAACACAAACAGCTTCCAAACCAACATACTATTGCTGCTTAAACCAATTATAATAATCAACTGTGAATTTGCTGCTGTTTCAAACCAGAAACAGTCCCAAAACAGTCAAGACCTGTTTTAAAACTGCTTTCAAACCACTACAAACACAGTCAAGACCTGCTGAATGCTAAGACCTGCTGTTTTCTTATTGCTATCTAAATAATAATTCTGCTACACAAAAACAACTCAAAAACAACAATTAGTTGCTGTCTTAACACAACACACACAGCACACAAAGTTCCAAAATGAAGCAATTCCAATCCTGTTATTAAAAATAATCAAGAACAGAACACACTGGGTCAAATCTCTGTTGCTATTTAAAACAGAAACCTGCACATAAAACTGTATCCTGCTGTTTATAAAGAACCTGTCAACATGATGACAACATGTATATAGACTATGTTGCTGCTGTTAAAAATTATGCTTGCTTAAACCCAAATCAACCTGCAGTTTGACCTATGGTGAACCAAAATGAACCTTCTGTGAACCTGTAAAGAAGCTGTTCCATCGCTGCTGTAGATGCTTCAAATATTGCTTCTAATATTGCTCGTTTACTGCACGAATCACAAATCACAGCACAGCAGTTGCTGTTGCTGTTTCAAATCACGAAATCAAGTCAAAACACAGCACAACAGTTGCTGTTGCTGTTTCAAATCACTAAATCAAGTTAAAACAAAGCAGTTATTGTTCTTGTACTGCTGCTGTTCTATTTGCTGCTGCTGCTTCATCACAGATATGTGACCAACACTACCACTGGAAGCAATCAAAGTCAAAACAATGTAACTCGAAGCAATCAAATCAAAACTTCAATTCTGGTTAATTCTGGTTAAGAATCGCAATGATAAATTGTCAAAATGGAATCGATTCTTGCAAGATATTGAACAATTAAAAATTCTGAGCAAGTTGAATTGAACGGATTAGAAGTCCGCTCAAGGTTAAAATCAAATCGATTGTTAAACCGCTCACTAGTCCGCTCAAACTTCTTCAATGCACAAGTTCTAAACCGAACAGAATACTCGGTTTTAAAATTGGATATGAAATTGAACGGTTTAGAAAACCGAACAGAAGACTAATTGAAAAAAAATCTTACCTAATCCGATCAAGTGGTGATCGGTATAGCTTGAAATCCGGTCAAGTAGCGTGCGGTTTAGAATATCGCTCAAGAAACCTTGCGTGCTGAACGAATCAGAACCCCTAATCCGGTGAAGTGATGACCGATGTAGATGAATACCGGTTGAAATACCGGTCAAGAGATGATCGGTTTACCCTTAGCCGAGAGATCGATTGAAGCCTTGAAGCCAACCGGAGAACAATCCGATCAAAGATCCTGAGGTTTATCCTTGGACTTGAAATCAATTGAAGTTGTATGCGGTCAAGTGATTTAGAGAGTTACCGGTCAAAGGATGGGCCTTGGATATGGGCTAAAAGAGTTGGGCGATTTAAAAAAAAAACAAACAAATTAAAACACAAACACAGATTAAAATCTATCAAAAACACAAAAACTAAAAGAAATTTTAAAAAAAAATGGATCAAAACACTGATTTACAAAAAAATTAAGAACACTAAAAAAAAATTTAAAACACAAAAACCCGATCAAATCTTGATTAAAATTGATCAAATCGTAAAAGTTTGTGAATAACAAAGATTCACAATTCAATTTCGAACATTTTGATCCTGTTTTTAACGCAAAAACACAAGATTTTATGAGAAAATCGGATCAAAAACGAAGAAAAACCAAGAACACGAAGAACACGAAAAAAAAATTCAGAAATTAAAATAACTTATCTTTCAAATTCTTCATCCGATTTCTTGCATTCCAGCTCTGATACCAATTGTGTGTCCACAATCACTGATCAATCTTCATATTAAGCTCACATCAATGGCAGATTCATGGATTTTAACAGTAAGAACACTATGAACACATATATGAATATTGAGAGGAAAAGTCAATCCTCTCAATTCAGTCAAACCTCTATTATTAATCTGAATATTACAATTAAGCTCACTTACTACAAATTACAAAGATTACCAACCTATTTATATGGTCAACATATTAATACAAAGTCAAAGTCAAACTAGTCTAAGAAAGTCAAACACGCTGACTTTTACAATTATAGACTAAAATTAATCTTTCAAGACGAATACAATTAATACTGATTTTTCAGTCTTAACATTTTATAAAAATGTATGTTTTTCTGTGTGTTACCAGTAAATAATGGTGAAAAAATAAATGAGTGAAAATTAAATTAATAATACAATAAAATTAATGAAACATAAAA
>NW_020203062.1:6442-20015 GCF_001531365.2 Cynara cardunculus var. scolymus | reverse complement strand
ATAAATTACATCGCATAAAACTGAATTAAAACAAAATAATAATTTATTCCAAATTTTGATATCTATAAAACAAAAGAAATGGAAAATAATTAAGAAAAGAAAAAATTACTTTCTTATCCTTCTGTAATTATAGATGAAACATTAATTAAAGTTGTTAGATTAAAGGATTAGATAGTTGAGATTGGTTTTCAAGGTCTTGAACTTTTTTGTGGTTGTCATTTGATTGTCGACCTATACACCTATGTTATATGTATATACACCTATGTTATATTTAGTAAGGAATCATAATTATTAGGAAGAATTTTGGTGTTTTAAAGTCTTGTGGTTCAAATTGATCAAAACAGAAAAAAGGTCCAGGACAGTGGTTCATGCGGGTTTCCACGCAGCCAAATAGCCGCAGGACTCATTGTTCAATTTCAATATCTTAGAAGCAGGCGACTTCCAAGCCGCGAGAACTCGTCTGATCGACTTAAATGCTGATCTTTGTCTAGGGTTTCATTGTTTCATATCATCTCTTCTTCTCTCTTCATTAAAAATATTTGGGAGCATTTACTTACGCATTTAAGGTGATATTGGAAGGTTTTGAATCTAGGATTTCAATCTTAGGTTAAGTTCCTAGCTTATCTCTCCCATCTAGAAGTCTTGGTTTTCTAGGTTTAAACTAGAAATCCACCAAGGTGAGTTCTTTTCCCATTTTAAATATTTTTACATGTCTAAATCATAGATACCTTTATATTTTGATGAATTCCTTATGGTTTCCGTTGTGTAGCAAATGTTGGACGATTTTGGTTATATTAATGGTATCTCATTTTGGGAAAATAAACTTGCCTTTAATAAGAAAGTTTTGAGACCTAGTGTTGACCTAAGACTTCCTTTAGGTAATCATAAACTTATGTTCATTGTAATGAGGGGTTTTGATGTACAAAAGAACTGTACTTAAGGTTTCACCTTTTTGGGGAAAAATGGCTATATTTGGGATTTTACTCTGGTATTGGGAAAAATTGCTTAAATTTATAAAAGCTATGGATTTGTCTTACTTGTGGTTTGATTATACTAATCGTTCCTATTTGGTGATCTTTGCCATACCATCCTTTGGGGATATGATGTGTTGACATTATTTGTAAGTACTTGTTAAATTCCTCAAGTATGCATATTTCCCCTTTAGTGTCTCGTTGCATCGGATCCATATGCATTGTTCATTATTATGTCCAAACAGAAGTTTTGATGTCCTCTTCTTGGTGTCATTGGTTCATGACAATAGAGAAGTTTTAATACTCTCGCCTTAGAGCCTCTGATTATAGACAAGTAAGTAATTTTGAGGTTCTCATCTTGTAACCTTGGCAGCCGACTAAGAAAGGAGTTTTGAGGTTCTTACCTTAGCCCCAAGTAGAGTATCACCATGGATCAAATACTTAAGAGTGATTTACTCGTCAACATCTCAATGTGGCTTACTTAGTGTTTTGCCACTTGATGGAATCGGGTCTCCCCCATTATTGTAAGATATATTGATTGTATCCTACCTTTCTGATAAAAATGGTTTGAAATGGACTTCGGTCCCTCTTTTCCTACTGCTCTTATTTTAAGGAGAGTAAACTTTTATATTTATCATCTGACTAAATTCTGTGGTTTCAATATCTTTATAAACTGATTGAGCTCACTAGGCATTAGCCTAACACTTCTTCTTAAATGTCATGTTTTAGTTAGCCACAGTAAGTCGAGCCCAAAGGGAAACGATATAGAGTTTGTAGTGTCATTAGACTCACAAGTGGGTTAGCATTTTTGGAGAGCTCATACCTTTGAAGATAGAAACTTTGGTAGTTTATGTAACCCCCGACTTAAATCTAGTCTTACTAGGATTAGATAGAAGTTTTTAGTACTCTGATACAAAACTTTGTGTTTGTGTTGTCTTGTAAACTTTGATGCCCTTTTGGGATAATTACTTTGATTTTCTATCTATGACTGGTTTTTACCAAAGTTCAAGTTAATTGTTATTTTCAAATTTAGGGGTGTTACAACCGTCCAGCTTCTCCTTGATGAAGTGTCTGTCTATCTCTATATGTTTTGTCATGTTATGTTGCACTAGATTGTGGGTTATACTTATAGATGACTTATTATCACATTATAGTTTCATCGGATCGCTCCATCGAATCATTAGGTCTTCTAGAATCATTTTGACTCATAATTATTCGCATACTCTTGTTGCCATAGCTCTGAACTCTGCTTTGTCACTTGATCTTGATACCACATTTGTTTCTCGTATCTGCAAGATAGATGAGTCTCTCAATGAACATATCTTTATTTATCGGCTTATCTCCAAGAGTCTCACTTAATTTGTGACTTTGTTTAATGGGAGTCCCAACAGGTTTACTAGTTGCCATGTTTGTGTCCTTGAGCCAGTCTGTAACATACTTTCATTGCGAAATAAAAGTTCCTTGCCTTGATCAAGCCACCACAATCCCCATGAAATACTTCAGTTTTCCTAGATATTTTATTTCAAATTCCTTGGCTAGACGTTGCTTCAAGGCCTCGTTCTCTATCGTATCATTTCCTGTCACTATAATATCATTTACTTACACAATTAAAACAGTGACTCCCCTTGAGGCTGAATGCTAGATAAAAAGTGTGTGATCTCTTCGATTTTGCTTATAGCCACTAGCTATCATCACCTTGGAAAATCGTCCAAACAAAGCACGTAAGAATTATTTCAAACCATATAATGCCTTTTTCTAATCGACATTTGTTCTTTAGCTCCGGTAAATCCCAGTGGAATACCCGTATCAATTTTCTCTTCTAGTTCACCATGAAGGAAGGCATTCTTCACATCATACTGTTGCAGTTCCCAATTAAAATTTACTGCCAAGGACAAGAGAATCCTCATTGTATTCATCTTTGCTATGGGAGCAAATGTTTCTTGATAATTTATTCCATAAATCTGTGTATATCCTTTCGTGACTAACCACACCTTGTACTGTTCTCAGGATCCATCTGCCTTAAATTTTACTGTATACACCCATATACAACCTATTGCCTTCTAATCGTTTGGTAAATTAACCAACTCCGAAGTCCATATTTTTTTCTAATGCATCCATATTTGCTTCCATAGCAAGTCTCCATTCTTTTTTTCTTTTTTTTTTATAATGCTTCAGACAATGAGTTAGGATAAGGACCTTGTTCAAGGTGGAAAGGAAACTTTGATTGTTTGGGGAAAACTTCTAAAAGGACACATAGTGAGACAATGAGTATACGATCCTTTAGGTGCATTCTCTAGTCCTATTTCTCATAGAAATCGATAAATGTAGGTCCTGGTTAGGGTTAAGAGGCTCGGAGGAAAGTGGTTCAGGGATAGTAGAAGGATGGTTTGTTGGTGATTTAGAATCCTGATTTGGTTCATTCTTTGTTACCTCACTCCTAGTGTTTGGTTCAAAGGATTGTTATTGAGTACTAGTCACCATGGGACCTATTTTTCTTTCATACATTTTGTTGGTCACGGTTCCAGCATCTTCCTAAATCGAAACATGGCGCTGGCTGCTACGCTATAAGGGAAATAAGGTTGCGCCTTCACCAAGGCAATTGCTTTTGGTGTAGTGGGTAAGCACTTGATCCTAACAATTGGTATCAGAGCAGGTCACAGGTTCGAATCCCATGGTGTGCATAATATGCAAGGAGTGCATAATTATGAGAAAGGCATGCTGCACGGCCATTGACTTCTAACGAAGCTCTTATTAGTACCGGCAGATGCTGGGGGGGGGGATTGTTGGTCACGGTTCCAGCATCTTCCTAAATCGAAACGTGACGCTGGCTGCTACGCTATAAGGAAAATAAGGTTGCGCCTTCACCAAGGCAATTGCTTTTGGTGTAGTGGGTAAACGCTTGATCCTAACACATTTGCTCAAACCAGATGGATTCAAAAGGTTTACTAGGTCCTTCCAATTTATCAAATTCTTTAATTGACTCAAATTGGAGTTCATAACGAGATTCAATTTGGACGACTCTAGGGGTGACTCTATATTCGACTTAGATTCTAATTTAGACTACCCAACAAGATTCAAATTTGGACGACTCAGATGGTGGGAAGTTTGATTCAGATTGAGATTCATGAGGTTCAGATTTGGATGACTGAGATTCATGAGGTTTAGATTTGGACAACTCAGATGGTGGGAAGTTTGACTCTTTATCTTCAAGTGCATATAACTCCCTTTAAACATAAGGAGTGATGAAATATGTTTTATTTCAAGAAAGTAACATCAGCTGAGATATACATTTTTCTAGTAGGTGAATGATAATGTTGCGAGATTTATACAAAGATAAAATCTCTCAGATTGTGTGCAAATAGAGACCGATGCAAGTATACACATGTCAACTCACTGTCGTCTTTTACAAGTAATAAAAACGATAAGAAACCGAATATCGATCCACAGGGAAAAAGATGTTAAAAGCAGGGACGGAAACATAAATTTTTTCATACAGTGGCACCGTATAATTAATATAATATAATATACATCTAAAAATAATTACAAAAAGTATGGTTTTATAGTACCGATAAACAACTGCTAAACTTGTACCCGACGCGTCTTTATCTTTTGAAAACGGTCAATATATACCCAAAAATAATTACAAAAAGTATGGTTTTTATAGAATTGAGAAACAACTCCTAAATTTGTCCTCGGCGTGTCTTCATCTTTTGGAAACGATCGATGACATCTTCGTTTTTAATATTACTAAGGGCTTCCTTTTCTATGGCACAAATAAGGGCAGAATTCAAAAAGTCATCACCAATTCGATTACGTAAAACAATAAAATCAAAACACTACTGATTTAAATCGTAATTTCGTAAATGAAATGTCTTTATCGTAAAATAAACAGATGGAATCCCCCGAGAAGGGTTAAAATGGCAATTCCTGCTCCTTGGGAGGTACCAAATAAATGACTACTTGAATCGGGATTTTGAGCATAAATATTCCACTGACCTGTAAAAAGTKGGCCTAACCCTTGGGGATGTGGTAATACATCTAAGAAATTATTCCATCGAACGTACTCCCCTCTGGATGCAGGAATAACGACATGTACTAAATGCCCTGTCCAAGCCAAGGAACTTACGCCGAARAGTCCTGATAAATGATGATTGAGACGAGATTCTGCATTTTTGAACCACGAAACACTTGGTTTCCATTTCGGTTTCTTTATCAGACACACCATTTCCTTGATGAAAAACCATTAACCAAAACACCCATTTAACTGCAACCAAAATCCAATACTCACACAACCAAAAATAAAGCCATAAAATGTTAAAACGAAAAAGATAGATTTAGTCAAGTCATTTTGTATAATTAGATCATATTTACCCTTAGAAGGGTGTAAGACATCATAAGATGACAGGATAGACCCGATTTTCCATTGGTTGTGATGGAACACATAAGTAAGCCACAATTCAATGTTATATAAGCATCACTTATGGATAAACAAACATTGACATCAACCTTATACATGTCTTTAGTCAAATGGGTTAACAAGATCAAATTTATCTAAGTTTTTTTCTTGGGGAGTCACCAAGTTCAACTATGTCCAAGTCTTTACTTTGGATCTCATAGATCCAAGTTAAGCTCGTACACTAGAAATGACATTCACCACGGACTACACGGTCATCAAGTTCAACTCTATCCAAGTCTTTACCTTGAGTCCCCTGCTATGGATCACACGGTCATCAAGTTCAAATATATCCAAGTCTTTACTTTGAGTCTTCTGTTGATTCGAGTTTTTGGCTACAATACAGGGAATACTATCCCATTTCAATCAACTTCTATGTATGTGGATCAATTACATTACAATCTGAATTACATGACTCCAACTGAATGATCAATGCACTCAAAACAGTTAATTCCCAATAAATATGTCATAAACGCATATAAACTTCAAAAGCTTAACATAGAGAAAAAAACCCCCCAAACAAATGTCCCCGAGACTCATCTGAGTCAAATTAGAGCCAAAATCTCAACAACTCTATTAACTAAACAATAAAAGTTATCAAAAAGAATAGCGTATTTAATCGACGTTTATGCGAATACATGCTCAAAGGCATGATTAACTCATTATTGGTTGAGACAAATCATTTCTTTTTTCAAATGAAATCATAACCGTATATTCCAAAATGCCTCATAACACAATAACATGTAATTTCTAAAGGGTTTATAAAACCAAATATACCAAAATGCATTAACATAAAATAATATCTATTTGTAAAAAAAATACCAAAGGTACATATTCTTAAGATTTATTTATCAAAAACCTAAATATAAACATTTTACATGATTTATTATACCAAATATGCAAAACTCACTAAATAACCCACATATTTGATAAATACAAAGTAAAACATGTTAATACTTCAAAATAAACATTTTTTGGCATATACAAAGTTTTCACAAAACAACTTGAATTCACCTTGCTAGATTTAAGCTAAATCTAGGTTTTACCCCAATCTTGATGTGATAGCTGAGTCTTGGTTATCACCTGAGGTAATCAATATATGATTAATTGATTATGTGAATACATGTTTATATGAGTTTAATGTGTGAAAAATACATTAATTTCCATACATGGAAGCTATAATCATATTATGCATGCAAAGATATAAGATGATTTTAGGCATGGATGCATGTGATTATATGTTATGTGAGTGTATGCATGAATATGGTATACATGCATGATTTATGGATGTGTGCATGTGTATGAAAACATGAAATCTCTTGTGAGGGCTGTGTAAACCGCCTTTCCACATTTGTAAAGGTATAAATAGAGGGGTTAAGGTATTAGGCAAGTTTTTCTTGCCATTTTTGGGGAACTTAAGAGAAAAGGAAGATTCTGTGGATTTTGCCTTAACTGAATCTGGATTCGTGTTTTCATCTTCAGAAATATGATAAATTGCATAAGGTGAGTAATTTTAAAACACCCTATGCATGCGATTTAATTATTGGTATATTGAATCTTGCTTGATCTTGAAAAATCTTGTTAACCGGATTGAGTTCATCTCTGGTCACTGTCTTAACCGGATTGAGAATGTCCGGGCACCTTGTTGACCGGATAGAGTGTTAGAATGATGTTAAAGATGGTAGTCCGGCTATAGTGTTGACCGGATTGGGATCTGTCCGATCATAGTGTTGATAGAAGAAGAGTGAGTCCGGCCAAAAGTTTAACCGGATTAGAGTGATGATCTGTTTATCTTATTAAAGTATTGGCCGGATTCAAATATATTTTTGGACAATGTTGTCCGGATGAGGGAGTCCGGCCAAAGTTTGTCCGGATGTAGGTTGACCGGATATCAAGTTCGGCCGGTTTTCACATGGGATTGTCAAATAAGTTTATTGAAACATAAATTGTTTATTTGAGTTGGATATATTGAGAATATATATATATATATTGTTTCTTTCTAAAATGATAAAGTAAGATTTTACAATAGATAATGTTCCATCAGGACATTTGTGACTTCGGTCTGTCCACGTTGGAAATAATCTATAGATTTTGATGAGGAAATAGGGGTGACATATTAAGGAGATGTGTACTATGGGATAAGGGTGACATATCAAGGAGAGGCGTATATTGGGATAAGGGTGGCATATTAAGGAGAGGTGTACATTTGGATATAAGGGTGGCATTTGTGTATATGTTTATTGATATAACTCGTACTACCATATCCTTTAAGATTACGATGGTTCTGAATTCTTATTTCTTTGTGATTTAAAGATTCAGGAACATGGTTCTTATTAGAAATGATAGTAAGAATGTTACTGAGAAGAAGATAATAGACTTTTGGCTAGAGGTTTTAAATAACCATGTTACTAATTAAAGTGTTTGGGAACAAGTTATGTGGAACCTGAAAGGTTCTAGTCTGTTTTTGCTAAATGAGTTACTTATAAAGTCTGGATTTGGCTTTGGAAATCATAGGAGTACTGGTTGTTGTAAATTATGTGGTTATGTATCCATTTACATGAAAAATTGATTTTAAATAAAGTTTTGGTGATCTTCACCCTGCAATTACATGGAAAAGGGGATCTCACTAGACCTTCTGGTCTAACCCTCATTTTGTCTTTCTAATATGTATTGCAGGAACTGCTGGGTTACATGATGGTAAGGGGAAGGGAAAAATATAAATATTTTCCTATGTGCATAAATGTGTGAAGATCAGTTTATGGATGAATCTAGTTTTGTAGATAAATGTTAACTAGTACAAGAACTTGTATTTTGGAATTTTTGGGTTATGTATTTTGTAAGATAATTTCTTGTACTATGGGACCTAAGTGGTGTAATACATATATTTCTTTTGAATGAAGTATGTGTTATATGCAATGTATGATGTGGGTTGTTACACTTGAGCTTCCAAAGTTGGAGACCTGAGATCCTTAGCTACACTTTTAGCTCTATGGTGCAAACATTCTCAAGAACACTTCTCTTACTGTTGGGTCAGCAGACTCGGTGTTCCCTCGGCAGGTCAAATCCTCGTCCTTAAACCCACCGCTCCTGTAGCAATGCAGGAGCATCCCATATCGGTGAGGCTAGGGAGTCTTCTCTTCTTTATAAGGAAGTGGGAGTTTCTCCTACCAGTGACGCGTTTTAGAAAACAAAACCGTGAGGGGTTGTTGCCGTGCGGGGAAACCCCGGGGCAGCCCAGAGCGGACAATATCACATGGGCGGCTCCCTAGTGCAGTTACCGGTCCAACAATTAGTATCAGAGCTAGCGCCGCACCAATGTGGGGGGGAATGTTGGGTCAGCAGACTCGGTGTTCCCTCGGCAGGTCAAATCCTCGTCCTTAAACCCACCGCTCCTGTAGCAATGCAGGAGCATCCCACATCGGTGAGGCTAGGGAGTCTTCTCTTCCTTATAAGGAAGTGGGAGTCTTACTCCTACCAATGACGTGTTTTAAAGCCGTGAGGGGTTGGTCAAACCCAAAGCGGACAATATCACATGAGCGGCTCCCTAGTGCAGTTACCGGTCCAATACTTACTCCCAAAACATACACAAACAACCCAAAAGAAGAAAATGAGAGTTGGGGTAACAAGAACCAAACCCTAAGTTAAGAAATGGTTGGTTATAGGCTTACCTTTTGACCTCTAGGAACCCAAATTATTCAAGTTAAATTTTACCTTCTTTGTTCCTACTTTTAAGAGCTTCAAAAATAGAGACCATAGCAAAAAGAATCACTAAAAAGAGATGAAAGATGAGAAAGTTATGACCAAATGAAGATAATCCTCGAATTTCGAACTTAAAGTGCATGTCAGGACTTCCTGCAACCATTCCGAGACTTAGGTCGCATGAGAGTTCTTCTAGCACCTACAAACTCTCAAACAAAGGCTTATACGACTTGGGAGGCGGCCTACGTCACGTACCAAGTCGGGGGAGGCCATTTTTCGCCCTTTTTCGCGGTTTTCGAGACTGGTTCAAATTTCCAGACTTCCCAACATGTTTTCTATATGAAAACCCTCATCTATTATCAAATTAATTACCCTTAGATGAAGAGATTATCATAATAAGAAGTCTGAAATTACGGATGTTACACGTCCGAACAGTTAGAAAGAAATTCGTAATACTTGTATTATTGACAAAAAGGGGGAAGATTGTTGATCTCAACTATTGGATTTATAAACAATACATTTAACACCTGATTAAACACTTGAAATAAATTCATAATACTTTTCTTGCAATGAGTATATCCGATGAATAACATCAATTGGATATAACTCAAAAGGACGAGCATCTGTGTTAGGACTGAATTTCAGTTTTAAATTGTATTTGTCTTGAAAGTTAATTTTGTCTATAATTGTACAAGTCATCGTCCGCGTAAATTCTTTCAAGCCTGAATACAAAGGGGGAGAATGTTAGGACTGAATTTCAGTGTTAAATTGTATTCGTCTTGAAAGTTAATTTTGTCTATAATTGTATAAGTCATCGTGTTTGACTTTCCTTATGAACTTTGACTTTGACTTTGAARGGTTCAACTTTGATCCTATATAAAGCTTAGTCTTAGTGTAAATTTTGAAAGGAGTTCATTTGTAATATCAATTTACGTATTAGTAAAGTTGACCAAGTTGACAAATCCTCTCAACTCTCCTCTCAAGTTCTTGATTGTAAATCTTAGATCTACCATGGATCTATTAAAGATTATTGAAGATTGATCATCATAAGGACTATCAATTGGTATAAGAGCAGGAAATGCAAGAAATCAGAAGAAGAAATCGTCATATTTTGAAGAATTTTTGAAAAAAAGTTTCTGAAATTTTCTTAGTGTTCATCTTGTTCTTCATTTTTCTTTGAGTTTGATCCAATTTTTTTTTGAAAAATCTTGTGTTTTTGTGTTAATTTTGTGATTAATTTGTGCGTAATCTTGTTGTGAATCTTTGTTATATACAAAGATTTGCATTGTGATCATCTGATTTCAAGTTTTTGGCGAATTTTGTGTTTTTTAAAATTTTCGTGTTCTCAATTTTTTTTTAATATCAGTGTTTTTGATCCATATTTTTTTTTTGTGTTGTTGAGTTTATGTACGATTTAAGTCAATCAGACTTAGGCTAAATTTTGGATTCAAGTCATATGGCCCAATAGATTTAGAGCCTAGAGTCTGATTTTTCTCAACCCATCGTTTAACCTGTCTTCCTCATCTTTTCTAAATCGGATACAGGCTCTTCCGATTTACACTCTTATCGTTCAATTCCTTCTCTGGTTTCTACCTTCATCGCTCAATCGAAACCTAAATCGCACAAAGAATTCTGTTCGGATTCATAAATCGCTCAATCAATCTATCCGGATTTCTAAATCGCTCAAAGCTTCAATCGGTTTACTCCATCGCTTAACAGCTCATCCAATGTATTAGGTTAAATCGCTCAAGTTCTTAGTCGATTTCATCCTAAATCGCTCACAAAGCTGTCCGATTTTCTGTCTAAATCGCACCTCCTTGTTCGATTTATCATAAATCGCTTACTGTTATGTCTGATTTGTTGTTTGAGTGAGTTGTCCGATTTGTGTTTTTTCTGTGTAAATCGTTCAATGGTGAGTTTGGTGTAAATCGAAGAACAGTTTTTTAAGGGTAAATCGGACATAGACATACCCGGTTTTGGTGTAAGTCGTACATTGCTTTGGTCGGACTTGTTTCTTCCTCAGTTAAAACCTAGCCGATTTAGTTCTACATCGTTCAAGGTTTTAGGCGGACTAAGATTAAATCGCTCAAACAACCATCCGATTTAGACTTAATCGTTTTTGCATAAGTGTATCCGGATTTTGAGTTCATTGCCTAATATAGTGTCCGGATTAAGATTTGATCATTTGCAGTATCCAATATAAGTCCAAGTCACTCATCATTTGTAGCCTTACATATGATGTACAAATTCAGGGGAGGTTATAATTTGTTCAAACAAAGGCTTTTGAACAACACAGTTTAGCACTCGTGCTTTACCGAGTGTGGTTTCTAAACACCTAGTTTAGGACCCGTGCTAAAAATGTTTCCTTTTTTTTTTTTAATTTTTTTTGAGCTGAACTGAAACATTACTTAAATCTACTTTCTAGGGGGAGTCTCTAGAAATTTTTGAATAAATGTTTTCGGAAAGTGACTATTTTTTTGGGAAACGAGTATATTTTCTGAACATGTATTTTCTGAGTTTTTACTTGTGTAATTTCTCATCGAGCATAATTGCAAATAGCTGTTTCAGCTATTCTTCAAACTGTTGTTATCACGTCTCTTATATAATATCATTTTCGGTGATAATACGCTCGTTTGTATTCAAAGGTTATTTTTCTAATTTTTTTCCTTGATTGATACATTCGTTAATTTTTTTGAATATCATAATCTGTAAACTTGTATTTACAGATCTTCATTCATTTCTCTCACATTCTGATAATCTGATTTCATACATCACTCCTTCATTAATTGTGCTTAAAAGCCAAATATCTTGATCAATTTTTTATCTGATCATTGTGCTTTATTTGCAACAATAATTTTGATCAACTGTTGTAATCATTTGAGCATAAAATGTAATTTTAGGAGGGACTGAGTGCTTTACAAAAATATCTCTGTGGAATGTCAGAACCGACAAACCTACCCAAGAGGACAACCATATCTGGGTGAGCATTAAATACAAAAGGGTGTGTGTGATGAGCTTAAAATGAAAAAGAGAGGGGTAGTTGTTGTGAGCTAAAAGAATTGATGAGAGTTGTGTCAGGATTAAAAGAACATAAGAATCCTGTTCCAAACTGCAAATTACCAGGCATACCACATAATCTATTAGTTCTCGATTATGTGGAGACTAATATTGAAAAAGGCAAAGCCCAGGCCAATTCTTGTCACAACACCACCAGCTACTCATTTATCTCTTACCAGATAAGTGTTTCAATAACACTTGGGGCACACAGCTCACAATCTATCAATTTCTCATTCGGAGAAAGTTGATATTGAAATAGAAGGATATATGTCCCTCCTTCAAGTATTTTTGATCATTAATTGAGTTTGGTAAATTTGTGTAGTTCATACGGTTTATCATTTTGAGCCTAAACAGAAGCATTAGTTGCTTTATTTTTTCTACACTACACAGATTTTGCAATTTATGTGTTATTTTGCCGAAACATTCATAGATATGCTATTATTAAGCTATTGATGATTGAATGGAAGACCTAGTGAGATGAGCCTCATGAAGTCTCATATATGAAGTACATCCGTTGTACTGAGTATATCTTTTATACTCACAGGCCAATCTTTTTATAAGATTGGAAACAATTTCATACGTTGAAATTGGTTGTTACCTTCTCATTCCCTTAATCTGAAAAGATTATACAAGTGGATTTGAAAAGATATGCTTACAATTTTATGAATTGATGGCTTTCACTAAAAATTTCATTCATTCAGTTGTATGATGTTAATGATTCTCATTTCATCATAAGGGGGAGTATGTAATAATGAATGAAATGTCCAATTCCGAATGTTATAAGGGGAGTTTGATATATAAGATCAAGGGAGAGTAACAACAAAGATCGACAAAAGCCACAAAGGAGTGTGATTGAAGATAATTACTGAAGATTATTCCTGTGCTACAATGTCTGAGAGTTTTTGAATGTGAAGATCATCCTTACAACAGTTTACCGATAAAGATTTCTTATTGAAGAGATCATTCAATTTTGGAGAAGAATGTTCGTTTGTTATCTGAAGAAGTTCGTTTTTAGAGAGAATGTTAGAATCTATCTGTCTGAAGAAATTCTTTGAAGATCATTTCTGAAGATCCTTGTTGATTTTGTTCTACATTGTTAAAAGAGAAGATCAACGTTGTTCTACATTCGAGGGGGAGAATGTTAGAAAATTTTCTCAACTAACGATCATCTGAAGATTTGAAAGTAAAGTTTGTTTTTGAAGAAGTCATAAAGTGCTTAAAGCGACAAAGTTCAAACGAGATTCAAAGCGCGTAAATTCTTTCAAGCCTGAATACAAAGGGGGAGAATGTTAGGACTAAATTTCAGTGTTAAATTGTATTCGTCTTGAAAGTTAATTTTGTCTATAATTGTATAAGTCATCGTGTTTGACTTTCCTTATGAACTTTGACTTTG
>NW_020203062.1:2721-5297 GCF_001531365.2 Cynara cardunculus var. scolymus | reverse complement strand
GTTATATTGATGTAGAAATGAAAAAGGTATATTATAGTTTCATTATGGTTAGATTGTGGGTATATGTTTAACCGTACACCAATTGTTCGGTTAAATGTCGAAAGGAGTACAAATGTATGATTAAGCTTAGGTTAGCAACCATTGGACTTGTTTTACTGTTTAGTATGTTGAAGTACGTTTATAGCATGTAAATGTAGCAAATCATGAAAGTTGGATTATAAAAGTTAGTCGGGAATTACGGAATCGAATTTTATCGACAATATAACTCCCGTACTTTGGCAGTGTATAACTCACAAACCGTAAGTCGGATTAAGCTTGTATTTTGCAGTCAGGAAGATCATACTGCATACTACAACTTTCATTAAGGGCTCGTTTGGTTGAGGGATTTGGAGGGATTTGGATTTGAAATCCATTCCATTCCCTTGTTTGGTTTGCTAAATGGGCTGGATTTTAAATCCCGTGTAGTTTTTAAAATCCCGTAAACAAGGGATTTTGAAATCCATAGTAAATGGGCTGGATTTTGAAATCCAAATCCGGGCTCCTCTTCCACGCTACTTCTTCTCGCACTTTCCCCATCTGTCGCCCGTTTCCGCCATCTCCCCACCTCTCGTCGCTTTCCCCACTGCTCTCGCCGGTCTCCTCCAACTCCCCCACTGCTCTCGCCGGAGATAACCTCCAACTCCCCACTACTCTCGCCGGTTCTCTCCTCCTCTCTGCTCTTCGTCCCGCTTGAACCGGTGCTCATCCTCTTCGCCTCTTCGTCTCGCTTGAGCAGGTAATAAGACTTCCCTTTCCAATCTATATGCTTGGTGGTTGTAGCTTGAATCTTTGAAGTAAGAGGCTAGAAAGAAATTTTAGAAGAAAAGCTAGAGAGTTTGTGATTTGCAATGATACTGTTTGCACCAGGCTTGACCTAGAAAGTTTGTGAAATGAGATTCTTTTGGCTTCTTGATATATTTGTTGACCATATTGCTAACAAGGATTTTTCTTCTACGAGTTTGTTCACATAGTATGCATCAATAATTGAAACAAAATAAACAACGTCCTTGATACTTTTTATGTCACTGTTGTTTTACTCACACGATGTCAGTTGCATCTTCTCGTAGACTGCTTGCACGGTGGATGAGATGTCACATGAATGTGTCCTTCTTTAAAGCAATGGGGTTTATGGGGAAAGGGTTATCATCATAGCTATTACTATTAAGGCATGTTGCATATGAGACAAGTGTTGTACCTGAAAAGGAAGGCAACAATATGTATGGTTTCTAGTAATTGGACTCTTTGAAAGCAAAGGACATCTTAAACATGAATATGGATCATTACAGCAGCATATATATACCAAGTAATGACTTTTTAGATAAAGATTATAAAGAGATAAACATGTACAAGTATTAGATAGATACCTGAAATAATGGCAATGGATCCGAATCCCTACAACTGATCCTGCTGTGGTTGTACTTGTTGCTCTTGTTGCGGAGGTGCTTGTTCGTCACTTTGCCAATCCCAGATTATATCTTCAAGTCCAGGTCTTAAACCTTCATCTACTACCTCCTGATATTCGAGTGTATCTCCATTAGAAGTACTAGAAGTCCCACTTTAGGACAGGAATTGTTTTGTAAAAGTTAAGGCAATGATCATGTTATATTTCAACTCTATCTCTTACTTATTGGGTAAGATTTTAGTCTACCAAACGACATAGTATGTAATAATTTACTCGGTAAGTGCTAACCATGGTAAGAGTCGTCGCCATCACTTACCGGGTAAGACTCTCGATTCGTGTATTCGCTCTTACCAGATAAGATTCTTGGTACTTGTCATATTCATCCGGTAAGGAAATGTGACTTGATAAGCGCTTACCCGAGTAAGCATTTGGTAAACGGCCCCTTAGTTAATAGTAGTTAATAGTACACAACATAAAAGAAGATGTTACTACATTGTAACATAAAAAAGTATGAGAATCTACACAACCCCTTATCTGTTGTAGGGAAAGCATCATGCTTTGTAAAGTGTAATATCCCTTTTAGTTGGTATGATTGCTGATTTGGCATATTATTGATTTCTTGTCTTCTGTATATTTCAGCAAGTTCTGTAGTGCGCCTTGTTTACATTGGATATTTAGGTCCATGACCTTTCATGATTTGTTTTTTTAAATCCATGACCTCTTGACCTACTAAGAAAAAATGGCTCCATGCTCATGAGAAGGTTATAGATTTAATTAAAAACTTATTAAAGGTTATTTTCCAAAATGACCCTTGTTTATATTTAACCATGGCATTTTTTGTTAGGTGCATTTGCTTACTGTTTCTGTCCATGTTTGCAAGCATAGAGATGAGATTATGACTTTTTAGATAAAGATTATAAAGAGATAAACATGTACAAGTATTAGATAGATACCTGAAATAATTGCAATGGATCCAAATCCCTACAATTGCTCCTGCTTACTGTTTCTTTTTCCTCTGTTTGCACCAGGCACACAACATAAACAGATACTCAAGAGAGTATATGTTTAACAATTTAGCATCAAGAGTATATGTTTAACAATTTGGGAAATTGGACAGGAGATGGATCGCCAAAGT
>NW_020203062.1:0-1561 GCF_001531365.2 Cynara cardunculus var. scolymus | reverse complement strand
TTTCAATATGAAGCATTCATCGGCGAGAAATGTTATTGAACAATGTTTCGGTATGTTGAAGGCAAGGTGGGCAATCTTACGAGATAACTCGTATTATCCTATTAAACAAAAAGTCAGGATCATCATGGCATGTTGTTTCCTCCACAATTTCTTGGTTCAAGAAATGCCAGTAAATCCATTTGACAATGACGGTGAAGTAGATGAGGGAACCGTAGACCATGGAGTCGAAGACGGAGATAATATAAATGTTGTTGGTACTTCAAATGAGTGGACGACATTTAGGGACAATTTAGCACAATCTATGTTTGATTCTTGGAATGCTACCAATTAATTTGTATGATTCAAATATTTGTTTAACTCATCCTTAATGTTTGTTTAACTCATACTTGCCATGTTTGTTGAAATCTAATGTTTGTTTTGTAATAGAAACTATGGAGTTTGGACATGGATAATTAAATGTCGTTATACTTTTGATTCATTTATGTTTGTAGGTATGACGAGTCAAAATATAAATTATAGAGTTTGGACGAATATTAAAGAAACAAAACTCGTTGAAGCTTTACTTACTATGGTGAATACGGGAGCATTTAAAGCCGATAATGGCTTTAAATCGGGTTATTTAACATTTCTTGAACAATCGTTAAAAGAATCTTTGTCGGGCTCCGGGATTTTAGGGAAACCACACATCGAATCGAAGTTAAAAATAATGAAGAAAGATTGGACTATTGTGCATGACATGATTAATGGTTCATATACTAGTGGCTTCGGATACGATAGTGTGAAGCATTGTGTCGTTGCGGAAGACCAAGTTTGGGAGTCGTATCTTCAGGTACATGCTCAAAAGAACTTGGTATTTATATTTGCAGGATATGTAATCTTAGTTATATGTATATTTAATAATTCCTGTTATGAAATAGGTCCATAAAGGGGCGGGAAAATGGAAGAACAAAACATATCCTTTTTATGAGGATCTTTGTATTGTATTCGGAAAAGATCGTGCCACAGGAAATAGAGCAAGAGATTTTGTTGAGGCAGAACAGGAGGCGCATATAGAAGATCAAACACAAAACCTGAATGACGAGTCCGATGATGTAATTGCAACTAGCAATGTTCAAGGTGGGAACGCAAATATGCAATCTGAAGAAACGTCAACTGTGCGTCGTAAGAAGAGAAAACGTCAAGTAGATCCCATGGCTGACGGATTTAGTAATGCGGTTACTAAACTTGGAGAAACATTGGAGAAAATGGCGAACAAACTTAGCAGGGGTATAGAACGAGAAGACGAAGTTGATAAAAAACGTTCGATGATCATTCCTGAGATATTAAAAATGCAGACGTTGACCCAACGGGATAAGTATAAAGCAATTTCATTGATAAGAGACGATCCTGAAAAGGTGAACACGTTTTGGGATTTCCATGAAGCGGATAGGGAAGGTTATGTGGATTGGGTTTTAAATGGATGAAACTTTTGGTGGGTAAATATGTGGTTTTGAAAGAACAAGTTGGTAGTTAAATGTGGGTAAAGTTGGTAGTTAAATGTGGGTAAATTTTGGTGGGTAAA
>NW_020203061.1:2905-24496 GCF_001531365.2 Cynara cardunculus var. scolymus | reverse complement strand
AAATGACTTGCATGTTCTTTTGATCAGAGGACTATTTTCCAGAACCTCTGTGAGATGCACCAGAGATTCTGCCACTCTTCATTTGTTCGATCATATGGCTTCTGTCGCTAATCCTCTGTTGTCTTCTGTGGAGTTAACCTTCTGTCAAGACTTGCAATATACTTTTTCTATACTTTTATAAGATAGGAATCATGGAGCTAACAAATTGTTTTTGAGAAAAGTTTTGATGAAGAAATAAGGGTGGCATATCAAGGAGAGGTTTACCATGGGATAAGGGTGGCATATCAAGGAGAGGTGTACCATGGGATAAGGGTGACATATCAAGGAGAGGTGTACCATGGGATAAGGGTGACATATCAAGGAGAGGTATAAATTTGATATAAGGGTGGCATTTGTATGTGTGTTGTATAACATAACTCTTTCTATTATATCCCTTAAGACTACCGTGGTCTGGAATCTTTATTTCTTTGTGATTTAAAGATTTAGGTTCAAGGTTCTTATTGAAAATCATAGTCTGGATGTTATTGAGGAGAAAATAACAGGTTTGGCCTGAAACTTTATATAAACCTTGTTTGGTTAGAAAAAGGTTTAAAAGTGACATTATATGATACCTAATAGTGGAAAGAATCTGGTATTATGTCTTTATTTGTTCATATATTTGTTATATATATGAATAGTTGTTTTCCATAAAAGTTTTTGGTGATTTTCACCCTGCAATGACATAAATAGGGTATCTCACTAGACCTTTTGGTCTAACCCTCGTTTTGTGATTTTAACTATGTATTGCAGGAGGTACCGACGGTAAGGGGAAGGGGAAAATGTAATATTTTCCTATATGCATTTCTATGTGAAGATCTATCTTTGATGTACAGTTTTGATTATTGAACGTTGATTAGTACAAGAAATGTATTAGCATTTTTGGACCTTTTATTCTGTATAGAGATTTCTTGTACTAAGAGACCTGAATGAGATATAAACATGTATTTCTTTTGTATGAAATATGTGTTACATGCAATGTGTGTTTTGGGGTGTTACTGAAAGTGGTATCAGAGCCTGAGTTTAAGGGATTTAGGTATTTAACAAGGATAATACCTAGACTTAAACTGTTTTTATTGCATGTTAAGGGTCCCAGACATAGTTCGCTCCATTGGAAATAAATATGATGGGTTTGAAAGAACAGTGTGTAAGGTAAATTTTAGTTACATCTGGCCAGTGTAATTATGAATTTACAGGTACACATCCGAACTTGAATACTTTATTATATTTGGGAATGTGAATATGTGATTATTAACACTAAAATATGCAGATGTCTAGCCGAACTTGAAGATCTAAAAGAGTGGCTCATCTTGAATCAGAGGAAAGGGAAGAATCACCCGTAAACCTACCGACTAGCACATCTGGAAATAGAGGTCGGGGAAGATCAAGAGGACGAGGTAGAGGAAGAAGTCAGTCTCAGGGAAGGGACCAGACCGAAATACATTCTGAACATGAAGAATCCCATTCTAGGAATGTTCAGGAGAGATCGGTGCCACACCCTAAATATGTAACCAGGGATATGTTTGGCTGAAGAAATGGGAAAGTTGCTGGAAACTTTGACTTCTATTATGGGAGTACCATCCAGGGTAGAAACAGAAAGAATAGAAGTTCATCCCTCGATGCCAGTTACTCATAATAAGGAGGGGGATATTAAAATGTTTCTGGCATGTAAGCCACCAACATTTTCTGGAGAAAGAGATCCAGTGAAAGCCATGTGCTGGATTAAAGAAATGGAATCAGTATTCAACACCATTTGGTGTCCGAAAACATATAAAGTTCTATTTTTGATGTTTCTGTATTAAAGTCAAATGCTTTGTTCTGGTGGGAAGTTGAATCATCTGCCAGAACAGATGTTTTACAATCATTGTCTTGGGCAGAATTTGTGGAACGATTCAAGAACCAGTTTTGTCCTAAGACAGCAGTTAGGCAAATGGAAGAAGATTTTTTGAAGCTGGAACAGGGAAATGGAATAGTTCGGGACTATACCGAAAGATTCACTGAATACTCTCGCTTTGCAAAACATTATGTTTCAACCAAACCCAGGAAGATAGAAAGGTATATTTGGGGTTTGAAGCCCTCAATCAGAGAATTTGTAATTGGCATGAACCCCAATACCTTTTTATTAACGGTAGATGCGGTCGAAGTGAGCGAACGAAATAAGAACCGATAGCCAGAAGGAAAGGTTGTAGAGAAGAGAAAATGGGAGGGGTCTTCATCTTTTCGAGAGCTAAAAACTGTAAGATATGATAACAGATCTGAACTGAAGATCAGTGAGAAAGTCTGCTCACAGTGTCGACAGGTTCATCAGGGTGAATGCAAGATGGATCCAAGGAAATGTTATAAGTGCGGCGAAGCAGGTCATCTGTCCAGAAATTGCCCAGCTAACCGAAGTGCTTTAATTGCAATTATCCATATCATATTCGACCTAATTGTCCCTTGTTAAGAACTCCACAACTGACAATGGGAAGTAATACGTCGAGTACTCGGGGAAGACCTACTGTGAATAGAGGAGGGCAAGGAGGGGCGCGAGAACAGTCCTTCCAAATGACTAAAAATGAGGCAGAAGCATCGCCGGATGTAGTAATAGGTACATTCCTTCTGAATTCAATACGTGCTAAGGTGTTATTTGACTCTGGTGCAAACTTTTCGTTTGTATCACCAATGTTTTCTCAAACTGCATGTCTGAATTATGTGATGCTTGATGATGAATTAGTAGTTGATACTGCTAATAGTCAGGAAACTGTTACAAGTGTGTTTAATAACTGTAATATTATGATTGAGGGTTGTGAACTTCCGATCCGGTTATTTCCCATGCTAATGAAGGAATTTGATGTAGTGGTGGGTATGGACTGGTTGGCAAGGTATCAGGCCAGTATTGTTTGTAAACAGAAAATGATCAGAATAACGCTGCCAGAGCAACAAACAGTTGTAATTTATGGTGCTCGTCAGAATCACCATACCAGTATTTTGTCAGTAATAAAAGCCCAGAAAAGTATTCGGAAGAAATGCCAAGGATGTTTGGCCTACATAATTGATCTGAAGAAAGAAAAGGAAAAAGAAGAATCAATTCTGATTGTTAATGAATATCCAGAAGTCTTTGCAGAAGACTTATCTGGATTACCACCAGACTGAGTTATTGAGTTCCGAATTGATTTAGTACCAGGGGCTGCACCAGTAGCAAAGGCGCCATACCGTTTAGCTCCATCTGAATTAAAAGAACTGATTGCACAGTTGCAAGATTTATCTGATAAGGGATTTATTAGGCCCAGCACTTTACCTTGGGGTGCCGGGGTCTTGTTCGTCAAGAAGAAGGATGGGTCTATGCGAATGTGTATAGACTATCGTGAATTAAATAAGCTGACAATCAAAAACAAATATCCTTAACCGAGGATTGATGATTTGTTTGACCAATTGGTGGGAGCAAGTTATTTCTCCAAGATTGATTCAAGGTCAGGGTATCATCAGCTCAAAGTCAGGGAAAAAGATGTCGCCATAACAACATTCAGAACAGGGTACGGGCATCACAAATTCTTAGTTATGCCATTCGGCTTAACTAATGCTCCTGCAGTCTTTATGGATTTAATGAATAGAGTATGTAAAGAGTATCTTGATAAATTCGTTATTGTATTTATCAATGATATTCTTATATACTCTAAGACCAAAGAAGAGCACGCGAAACATCTTCGTCTGATATTAGAATTATTAAAGAAATAAAAGTTGTACGCAAAATTGTATAAATGTGAATTCTGGTTGAGAGAAGTTGAATTCCTGGGTCACGTCATCTCAGAAACAGGGGTAAAAGTAGATCCAGCGAAAATAGAAGCAGTTACAAGATGGGAAGCTCTGAAAAATCCTTCTGAAGTTCGAAGCTTTTTGGGATTGGCTGGTTATTACCGTAAGTTCATTCAGAACTTTTCTAAAATAGCCGTGCCATTGACTAAATTGACTCGGAAGAACGCTAAATTCCAGCGGGAAGGAGAACAGCAATAAGCTTTTCAACTGTTAAAATATCATCTTTGTAGCGCACCGGTATTGACTCTACCAGATGGATTTGAAGATTTTGTGGTTTACAGCTATGCCTCAAAATTAGGGTTAGGATGTGTTCTGATGTAGAGGGGAAAAGTGATTTCTTATGCGTCAAGACAATTGAAAAATCATGAGAAGCAGGATCCAACCTATGACATGGAATTAGCTGCAGTGGTGTTTGCTCTGAAAATTTGGAGACACTATCTTCTGGGAACGAAATGCCAGATTTATACTGACCATAAAAGTTTACAACATCTGTTCAGCCAGAAGGAATTAAATATGCGACAACATCGGTGGATTGAACTAGTTAATGACTATGATGGTGAAATCCTTTACTACCCAGGAAAAGCTAACGTGGTGGCTGACACTTTAAGCCAGAAAGAAAAGAGTGGAACCATTAAAGCTGTGGCAATGAGAATGAACTTGATCCCCGACATTCGTAAGGAAATTCAGAGATGCCAACAAGAAACTGTATAAGAAGAATTTGTTAAAGCAGAAAATTTGGGTAAGATAATCTCAACCTTGGAACAAAATGACGAAGAACTAATGTGCTTTCAAGGGCGAATTTGGATACCAAGTTTTGGAGATACCTGAAATACAATATTAAATGAAAGCCATAAGTCCCGATACTCTATTCATCCAGGCACCAATAAGATGTATAGACATTTGAAACCTTTTTATTGGTGGCCAGGGTTAAAAAGGGACATAGCTAGATATGTGGAACATTGTCTGACATGTTTACAGGTTAAGATTGAACATCAAAAGCCGTATGGAAGTCTTCAATCTTTAGAGATACCTGTATGGAAATGAGATCACATTACTATGGATTTCGTTATGAAGTTACCTCGAACTCTAAAGGGGTACGACGCGATTTGGGTAATTGTTGATCATTTGTCTAAATCTGCGCATTTTCTGCCAATAAGAGAGTGATACTCTTTAGAGAAGCTAGCATAGATTTACATCAAAGAAATTGCTACCAGACACGGTGTCCCATTGTCTATTGTCTCTGATAGAGATAGTCGATTTACTTCAATGTTCTAGGAAGGGTTACAGAAAGCTTTAGGGATCGTGGGAAGATCATCCGCAGACTGATGGGCATAGTGAAACAACTATCCAGACACTCGAAGATATGTTCAGAAGTTGTATTATTGACTTCGAGGGATCGTGGGAAGATCATTTGCCGTTAATAGAGTTTGCATATAACAACAGTTACCATTCTAGCATTCAAGCGGCACCGTATGAAGTGTTGTATGGACGTAAATGCCGAACGCCGTTATGTTGGAATGAAGTGGGTGAAAGACAGCTAACGGGTCCTGAAATTGTCCAAGAAACTTCTGAGAAGATCGAACAGATCCGCGAAAGAATCAAAACAGCACAAGATCGCCAGAAAAGTTATGCAGATAATCGTCGAAAGCCGATTGAGTTTGGTATAAGTGATTTTGTGATGTTAAAAGTTTCACCATGGAAGGGTGTCATCATATTTGGGAAGAAAGGAAAGCTCAGTCCAAGGTATGTGGGGCCATTCAGAATATATTAACGAATTAGGCCAGTAGCATATCAGTTAGAACTGCCAGAAGAGCTAAGTCTGATTCATAATACTTTCCGTGTGTCAAATATGCAGAAATGTTTGGCTGATCCAAGTTTAGCTGTACCGTTGCCAGAGACTAAATTAGATAGTAAGCTGAACTTTGTGGAAACATCGGAAGTCGTAATTGATCAAAAGATAAGGGTGTTGAGAAACAAATAGATAAGTCTGGTTAAGGTTCAGTGGAAGTTTCACAAAGGACCAGAAGCAACATGGGAACTAGAGTAAAAAATGAGATCAAAATATCCTTGGCTTTTCAATTAAAGGAATTCCGGGACAAAATTCTTTTAAGGGGTGGATAATGTGATAACCGGATCCTGGTTATCACCTAAGGTAAGTAATATGTGATTATTTGATAACTGATTACATGATAGCATGATAAATTTGTTATATTTGATCATGCTAGTTTGTGGAAATTATGTGCGTAATATAGATGCATGTAGGTGATTATGTGTATATATAGATACACACACATGCATGTTATGAAGTGCATGGTGTGTGTGTATGTGTATTAATGTGGCCAACCTTTCCTGTTTTGGAATGGTATAAAAGGAGGGTTCAACCTCCATTTGCATTTTCTGCTGCTATTTGTGAGAAGTGTTTGTGCGATTTAAGTTGACCGGATTCAAGATCAAGTTGATTTCAAGTATCTAATTTCAAAAGGTTTTTTTCAAGGTGAATGATTTCTAAACCTTTTTGCATAAAACTTGTTACTGGTTTTATTTGAATGTTGTTTATTTTYGAAAGAAATCAGTTATTTGTTTAAGGGTTTTATCCGGACAAAGGGTGACCGGATTATTCTTAAATCGAACAAGGGTTGGGTGACTAAGCCCTAAACCGAACAAGTGTTAAGTGGTTTAGTTTTAAACCGGTTAAGCACTGAGCGAGTTATGAATGATAAATGTGGTAAACATTTTGAACGGAGAAGTATGAATACGACCGTGTGGTGACCGAATTGTTTTAAATCGGATAAGTCTTAGGCGTTGTATTGTTCGGACTTGTTATCCGAACGAATATGTTAAAATTTAATCTAAGTGTTAAATCGGACAAGCCATGGATGATGAGTTGTTCAGATTTGGTAAACCGGCTAAGACTTGACCCGAGATGAAGTCCGGCCAAGCCCATGTTGACCGGATTTGTTCTATGCCTTGTGGTAGATTGATGAAAATTCTTATTTTATCATAAAATAGAAATTTGATATAAATGATTTTGGGTTAATAATAATTCCATTGGCTGCGGTCTATTTGGAATTGTTTTTGCGAAAAGTTTTGATGAAGAAATAAGGGTGGCATATCAAGGAGAGGTGTACCATGGGATAAGGGTGACATATCCAGAAGAGGTGTACCATAGGATAAGGGTGGCATTTGTATGTGTGTTGTATTATATAACTCTTTCTATTATATCCCTTAAGACTACCGTGGTCTGGAATCTTTATTTCTTTGTGATTTAAAGATTTAGGATCAAGGTTCTTATTGGAAATCATAGTCTGGATGTTATTGAAGAGAAAATAACAGGTTTGGCCTGAAACTTTATATAAACCTTGTTTGGTTAGAAAAAGGTTTAAAAGTGGCATTATATGAAACCTGATTGGTTCAAAGGTATGAGATCTGATTAACTGAGTGCTTAGCTTGAAAAGTGGAAAGAATCTGGTTTTATGTCTCTATTTGTTCATATATTTGTTATATATATGAATAGTTGTTTTCCATAAACGTTTTTGGTAATTTTCACCCTGCAATGACATAAATAGGGTATCTCACTAGACCTTTTGGTCTAACCCTCATTTTGTGATTTTAACTATGTATTTTAGGAGGTACCGACGGTAAGGGGAAGGGGAAAATGAAATATTTTCCTATATGCATATCTACTTGAAGATCTATCTTTGATGTATAGTTTTGATTATTGAACGTTGATTAGTGCAAGAAATGTATTAGAATTTTTGGACCCTATATTATGTATAGAGATTTCTTGTACTAAGAGACCTGAATGAGATATAAACATGTATTTCTTTTGTATGAAATATGTGTTACATGCAATGTTTGTTTTGCGGTGTTACAACACATTAGCCGGATTTGAAGTCCGGTCAACCTTGTCCGGATATGCAATCCGGACAATCCCTTAGAATTTTAAAAGAAGAAATCCAGACATAATTTGATCGATTTAGCTCTAAACCGATTAACACTTGGCCGGTTTAGGGCATTCCCTGGATGACACATGAGCGGTTTAGGGTTTTCTCTAGCTAAAACTTGAGCGATTTATCCTTTAACCCGGTTACCCCTTGAGCGATTTAGGAGCTTAACAAATGATGCTTTGTCCGGTTTAGGTCATACCGGACATACCTTGGTCGATTTAGATAGAATTTGGATATCACTTGTCCTGTTTAAGTAGAATCCGCACAATATGAAATATAAATCATAGTAAACCAGTTCCAATAACTACTGAATTGTATAAAAACAAATAATACTCAAAGTGTAATACACTCACCTTAGAATTTGAGGTTGGGCAAATTTCTGCCTGATCTAATTCTCCAAAATCTGCTTTCAAAAGCCCCTTATAGAAAGTGTGTGTCCCAAACTCTCTCTATACTTCCTTCTTACTAAATATAGTAAGAGAAGAAATCATGGGGGCGGCGCTTACTGCAAACTCCCCTCTTCCCATCAAAAACTTTAATTTAACTAAAAATGCACATACACACTCACACTTTCTCTCTCTCTCTCTCTCTCTATATATATATATATATATACATATATATATACATATATATATATATATACATATATATTCCAGAATCTCAAACCAAAACTTGTAACCCTAATATTACAAGCTACTTATTTTTCGAAAATTGATTTACGGTCCGGTTATCATCAATTGAAGATTCAAGATGTGTCAAAAATGGAATTCCGTACACGTTATGGTCATTATGAATTCCTGGTTAAGCCATTTGGACTCACAAATGCGCCTGCAGCCTTTATGGACATGATGAATAGGATGTGTCGTCCCTATCTTCATAAATTTGTGATTGTTTTCATTGATGATATTTTGATATATTCTCGATCGGAAGAAGAGCATGCACATCATTTGAGATTACTTCTAGAATTGTTGAAACAAGAGAAACTGTATGCCCAGATGTCATAGTGTGAATTTTGGCTGCGAGAAGTTCAGTTTTTGGGGCATGTTATCTCAAAAGAAGGCATTAAAGTGGATCCCTTGAAGATTGAAGCCATTGAAAAATGGGATGCCCCAAAGACTCCAATGGAAATCAGAAGTTTTTTGGGATTGGTTGGGTATTATCCTAAGTTTATACATGATTTCTCTCGTGTAGCTACTCCATTAACGAAGCTGACCGAGAAGAATGCGAAATATGAGTGGAGTGAAGTGCAAGCTCAGGCCTTTCATATGTTAAAAGATAAGTTATGCAGTGCACCAATTCTATCTTTGTCAGATGGAATGGAAGATTTTGTAGTTTATAGTGACGCGTCAAAGATGGGTCTGGGTTGTGTTATAATGCAACGTAGAAAGGTAATAGCTTATGCTTCCAGATAGTTAAAAGATCATGAAAGACAGTATCCTACTCATGATATGGAGTTGGCGGCGATAGTATTTGCTTTAAAAATATGGAGACACTATCTATATGGAACGAAATGTCAAATTTTCATAAATCATAAGAGCTTACAACATCTGTTCCATCAGAAGGATCTGAATATACATGAAAGAAGATAGTTGGAATTGGTAAGTGATTATGATTGTGAAAATTTGTATCACCCCGAAAAGGCAAACGTGGTGGCCGATGCGCTAAGTCGACAAGAGAAGAGTGGAACTATCAAAGCTATAGCTTTACGAGTTGAGTTGCTACCAAGTATTCAGGAAGAATTGCGAGAATTTCAACATRAGGCAATAAAGGAGGATAAGATCAAACAGGAAAGATTGGCTGGATTAATATCTGATTTGGTGAGAGTTGACAGAGAATTCTGGAAATTCCAGAATAGACTTTGGGTGTAACACCCCCACTCCATACATTGCATATAACACATATATTATACATAGAATACATGTCTTCTCCTACATAGGTCCATAATACAAGAGACTAAAATATACAGCCCAAAAATTTCAAGGTACATGCTCTTATATCCTAGCATCTATACTCCAAAACGTGGCTAATTAAGATCTTCACACAACTAAGTACATAGGGAAGTAATTCACATAATGATCTTTCCCTTATTATCATTACCTACAGACTTATTTTTGAAAACACAAAATCAGGGTTAGACATGAATGTCTAGTGAGGTTCCCTTTTTATGTAATGCAAGGTGAAGATCACCAAAACATTTATTTCAAATAATTCACCTCATGTAGTAAAACTAGAAAAAATCATACTGTTTTGGTCTATCGGGCCTCTAGTTCTAAACCACACTCAGAATATATTTCAATAACCAGGACCAGAGCCTCTTTGGTCACTCTCTTCTAGGGCTTCTGGTTCATTGACTAGAGCCTCTAGTTGTACTAAGCAAAACTTCCAGCTCATATAATTTCTTATAATGTTCTTTAGTTAAGCTTTCACTCAATAAGGTAGCCTTTTCATAAAAACAGTAATTATGAAGAGTTCATGCTCGACCAGAGCCTCTGGTTGTACTAACCAGAGCTTCTGGTTCCAAAAGACATGATCAACAAGAGCTTCTGGTTCGACATGTAAGTCAACCAGAGCCTCTCTGGTCTGTTTTTCATAAAAAAAAATAAGTATAAAATTCTTTTCTTAAAAACCTCTAAAAATATGATTTTGACATAGAAGATCTTATTCATAGATACAGAGCCTCTGGTCCAATTAGTACATTTAGTAAAAACTTGCACATTCTCTAAATCAATAACCAGAATCCTCTGGTCCAATAATGAGGACCAACCAGAGCCCCTCTGGTTCCTTGCCAGGAACAACCAGAGCCCCTCTGATTTCTCATAAAAATGACCATTCTGTTCCAAAACACTATTAACCAATACCAATGGCCATAGACCAAGTTTTCCCCTTCTCAATAACGTCAACAATATATCTGAGTTCTCAAATCACAAAGAAATAAGGACTCAAATCTATTGTAGTCTTAAAAGACATAATAATAAGAGCTATAATATTCACACACAATTGCCACCCTTATATCCAAAGGTACACCTCTCCTTGATATGCCACCCTTATTCCAAAAGACMCMTCTCCTTGATATGCCACCCTTATTCCAAAAGACACCTCTCCTTATTATGCCACCCTTATTCCAAAAGACACCTCTCATTGATACGCCACCCTTATTTCTTTTTCAAAATCTATGAACTGGTTCAGATGAAGGACCGCAGTCACAACCATCTTATCRAATCCTCATTCATAGTTTTATCCATAAAATCTATAGATTAATTCCAAATCAAGACAGATCAAAATCACAATCATCTCAAAAGAATATTCTCTATAGTTTTCAACCAACAGTTTTATCATTAAAACCTTTCAAACTCAAGAACAATCTATCTTTCAATGATTTCCAAAACACCATATCCCTCTTTAAATCCTCAAAACAGGATATCATTTTCCCAAACTGCTTTAAAGAAGCAATATCTTCTTTATCTTTCTCAAAACAGTTTTTAATACTCAAATATATAACAATAACACCTTTAAACTATCAAAATAGTTTTACCATCTTTTCTTCAAAACCAAGATCAAAACCCAGAAGTTTATATAACAATATATGTAAAGGTTTTAGTCATCAAAAACTCACCTTAATAATCACAGGTTCTGCAAATTATAAACACACAACATATCTTCAAATCACTTTTGTGTATTAATCTTTCTCAAGAACTCTTTCACCGTCACACGCACTTTCTTTTCTCAAAAGATTCCTTTCTTCAAAAAATCAAGATAAGGTATGATCTTATCTTTTTCCTTCTTTATATATTTTTCTAACAAAGGCAGTGATGCTTTTATTAAATTAAAACTCTTAGGCGGTGAAGGCTTTAACCAATAAAGGTAATTTAGGCGGTGGGTTTTTCATTATAAAATTCATGATTTCTTAACCACGAAGGTATAAGTTTTTTTTAAATATTAAATTAAATGTTTTGCACCAGAATATCTTATCACATATATGCACCACCTCATGTATGCTTCACACCACATGCATTCATGTATAAATCACATATATATCATGCCATCTTTTCAAATATACGTATGCACAATATCATGTTCACATTTCACATATATAGTTCATGCATTTTCTAATTAGACATGCATATTTCACATAATCCACATAATAAACATGTATAAATTACCTCAACCCAGGTTGTCTAAAAACCTGGTTATAACATTCTTCCCCCCTTAAAAGAATTTCGTCCCAGAATTCGCTCATTCAAATAACCACGAATATTGGGTTTTCATGTCAGATTCTAATTCCCAAGTTGCTTCTGAACCCTTATGAAAATGACAATGCACTTTTACTAAACTGATCTCCTTGTTTCTCAATACTTTGGTCTTTCTATCAGTTACTACCTCTAGTGTCTCGATAAAACTCAGCTTATTGTCAAGTTTAACCTCAGGAAGTGGTATTGCTAGACTTGAGTCTGCCAAACATTTGCGTAGATTTGATACATGAAAGGTGCTGTGAATTAAGCGGTGTTCTTCTGGTAATTCCAACTGATAAGCTATCGCTCCAATTATTTTGCAGATTCTGAATGGTCCAATATACCTTGGACTAAGCTTACCTTTCTTCCCAAATATCATAACACCTTTCGATGGAGATACCTTTAACATCACAAAGTCACCTACGTTGAATTCGATTGGTTTTCTTCGTTTGTCGGTATAACTTTTCTGTCGATCTTCAGCAGTTTTGATTTTTGCTCGAATCTGGTCAATCTTTTCAGACGTTACTTTGCACAATCTCAGGACCTGTCAACTGTTTTTCACCTACCTCATTTCAACACAATGGTGTTCGACATTTTCTTCCATATATGACTTCATAAGGTGCCGCTTGGATGCTGGAGTGATAACTATTATTGTAGGCGAATTCTATCAACGGCAAATGTTCTTCCCATGATCCCCTGAAGTCGATGACGCAAGATCTCAACATATCTTTAAGAGTTTGGATGGTTCTTTCACTTTGTCCATATGTTTGTGAGTGATAAGCCATACTTAACCTAATTTGTGATCCCAGAGCTCTTTGCAGAATTTCCCAGAACTTTGAAGTGAAGCGACTGTCTCTGTTAGATATGATGGAAAATGGAACTCCATGTCCAGTCACAATTTCCTTGATATAGGTTTGAGCCAATCTTTCCAATGAATAAGTCTCTTTCATCGGTAGGAAATGTGCAGACTTTGATAGACGGTCCACTATTACCCATATTGCATCATAAGCTTTTGGAGTTCGGGGTAACTTCATGATAAAGTCCATCGTAATATGATCCCAATTTCAGATCGGTATTTCCAATGATTGTAGAGTCCCATAGGGTCTCTGATGCTCAATTTTAACTTGTAGGCAAGTTAAGCATCGTTCTACGTATCTTGCGATGTCTTTTTTGAGACCTGGCCACCAATAAAATGCCTTCATATCCTTGTACATCTTGTTGGTACCTGGTTGGACGGAATAACGAGACTTGTGGCTTTCATTTAGGATGGTTTCTCGTGTATTTCCATAATTTGGTACCCATATCCGGCCTTGGAAACATAATATTCCATCCTCATTCGGCTCCATGATGGAAATTATTTTACCCACTTTTTCTGATTTCTTGTTTTCTTCCTTAACAGCCTCTGTTTGGCATCTCTGTATTTTCTTGTGCAAATATGGGGTTAAAGTTATTTTCAATGCTACTGCCTTGATGGTCTTTGCGGCTTAGAGCATCGGCTACAACATTAGCCTTTTCTGGGTGATATAAAATTTCGCAGTCATAATCATTAACAAGTTCAATCCATCGACACTGCCTCATATTTAATTTCTTTTGGTTGAACAAGTGTTGCAGACTCTTATGATCAGTATAGATTTGGCACTTCGTTCCTAAAAGATAATGTCTCCAAATCTTTAAAGAAAAAATCACAGCCGCCAATTCTATATCGTTTGTCGGATAGTGTTTTTCATGATCTTTTAATTATCGAGATGCATAAGATATGACTTTCCCTCTTTGCATCAAGACACACCCTAAACCCAACTTTGATGCATCCCTATATACCACAAAGTCTTCAGTTCCATCGGATAAAGATAGTATCGGAGCACTGCATAGGTTGTCTTTTAATAATTGAAAGGCTTTCTGCTGTTCTTCTTTCCACTGAAATTTGACGTTCTTTCGAGTTAATTTCGTTAAAGACACGCCTATTTTAGAGAAGTCTTGAATAAACTTGCGGTAGTAGCCTACCAATTCCAAGAAACCTCGAACTTCAGATGGTGTTTTCGGTGCCTCCCATTTTGCAACAGCTTCAATTTTTGTTGGATCTACCTTTACTCTATTCTCAAATATAACATGTCCGAGAAACTGGACTTCTCTTATCCAAAATTCATACTTTGATTGTTTAGCATAAAAATTTTATCTTTTTAGAAGCTCAAGGATCAATCGAAGATGTTTTGCATGCTCTTCTTGGGTTTTGGAGTATATAAGAATATCATTGATAGATACAATAACAAATTTATCGGGGTATTCTCTACATATTCGATTCATCAGATCCATGAAAGCTGCAGGTGCGTTAGTTAAACCAAATGGCATAACCAAGAATTCATGATGCCCGTACCTAGTTCGAAATGCTGTTTTTGCTATATCATCTTCTTTGACTTTCAACTGATGGTATCCTGATCACAAATCAATCTTTCAGAAGTAACTGGCTCCCACCAGTTGATCAAACAAATCATCGATCCTGGGCAATGGATATTTGTTCTTTATGGTCAGCTTGTTTAACTCTCGATAATCAATACACATACGCAGAGTGCCATCTTTCTTTTTCACAAACAGAACTGGAGCTCCCCATGGTGAAGTACTTGGCCTGATAAATCCCTTGTTTGACAAATCCCTTAATTGTGTAACCAATTCTTTTAATTCTAATGGAGCTAATTTGTACGGTGCTTTTTCTACAGGTGCTGCTCTAGGTATCAAATCAATCCCAAATCCAATAACTCTATCTGGAGGTAGCCCTGACAAGTCTTCTGGAAAGACTTCAGGATATTCACTGACAACCGGAATTAATTCTTGCTTACTCTTTTCTTTCTTGGCATCAATTATRTAAGCTAAAAATCYTTGGCATTTCTTTTGGWTAYATTTTYTRGCTTTCATCACAGATAGCAAACTGGTACGATGATCCTGATGATCACCATAAATTACGACTGTCCCTCTGTCAGGCAACATAATTCTAATCATCTTTTCATCGCAAATGATGCTGGCCTTATTGTCTGCCAACCAATCCATCCCTACTACCACATCAAATTCTTTCATAGACATGGGAAACAATCGGATAGGTAGCTTACAATTCTCAATCATGATAGTGCAGTTTTTAAACACATAACTCACAGATACTTGACCGTTAGCAGTATCAACTACTAATTTATCGTCAAGTGGCACAGAATTCATATTAGCACATAAGGAAAATGATGGGTTACAAACGTGAAGTTTGCACCCGAGTCAAATAACACTTTAGCATATAAGGAGTTCACGAAAAATGTACCTGTTACTAGATCGGGTGTAGCTTCTGCTTCATGTTTGGTCATTTGAAAAGATCAACCCCGCGCCCCACCTGTTGCTCCTCTGGCCATATTTGGTCTTTCTCGACCTGTTGATGTATTGCTCACTATGGTTAACTATGGGGTTTTCAATTGTGGACAATTTGGTCTGAGGTGTTCTGGAGAATTACAATTAAAACACCTTTTTACTATTGGGCAAACATTTGACAAATGACCTGTTTCACCACATTTATAACATTTCCTTAGCTCAATCCTGCATTCTCCCTGATGAACTTGATGACATCTGTAATATTCGGATAGTGTTAATCAGTTAATTAGATAATTAACTGAGGGTTATTCTAATTAACAACTTTTGAATTACCAATGATTATGAAAGGAAAGCAATTTTGTTTGGTTTATTAGTATTTATTTTGAAGAAATGGAGAAAAGGAAGGTGGAAAAGTCAGCTGGAAAAGTCGGCTTATGTTTGCAGTTGCCATTTCCCATTTTATAGCTTACTATATATGGTAAGTTTGGTGGAGGTAAAAAGGGATGGACTCATCTTTGAACACTTTCCATATATTATCTTTCTCTTCATTGACTGAAAAGAGATCAAAACTTCAACCAAGATTCAATTGTTAAGGTGAGTGTTTTTAGATATGAGTAGTAAAGGATTGCATACAATTCATTGCTATTAGAACTGCTTTACTATGAATCTCAATATATCTATATACCCTGCGGATTCGACTTTTAAACCAGATATGTATTGTCCGGAGTTCTACTTAAACCGGACAAGGGACGTCCGGATTAATATTAACCCGCTCAAAGGTTAGCCGGGGTATTCTCTAAACCGGTCAAGTATTATTAAACCGCTCAAAGGTTAGCCGGGGTATTCTCTAAACCGGTCAAGTATTGTCCGGTTTACTACCTTAATCGTTCAAGTACCATCCGATTTACATTAAATCGCTCAAATGTTATCCGGTTTAGAACTTTATCGCTTAAGCATTGACCGGATTATCATTTTTGGTACCAAGTGATTGTCCGGATTTCATATCCAGACAATGATGGCTGGATTTTCATATCTAGCTTAATATTCAATAAATTCCATTATTAGAGATGAAATGGCGGTGTAACCGCGAGAGAGAGATGAAACGGCGGTGTAACCGCGAGAGAGATGAAACGGTGGTGTAACCGCGAGAGAGATGAAACGGCGGTGTAACCGCGAGAGAGATGAAACGGCGGTGTAACCGCGAGAGAGATGAAACGGCGGTGTAACCGCAAGAGAGATGAAATGGCTGTGTAACCGCGAGAGAGATGAGATAATATGTGATAGATACAGATAAAATGTTTGGGATATATAGGTTTGATTCTAAACTGCTAGTTTAGAAAGTATGATAGTATGAGCTTTATACACTCCAGGTCATCATACCTCGCGAGATAAAGGCAAGGGAAAAGTTTAGAATGAATGACATTTAGTACTCATAAATGTATTTTAAGAAAGTTTTTGTTAATTTGTATTTTGTAAACGATGTTACAGTTTGTGTTATGAGTATGATGATATTGATTATCTGTACATGGAATATGTGGGTTGTTACAACATCGGGGACAAGTCCTTTCATTGAATCTTTGTATGGGCCTGTTTCCATGTTTTACAACTTTTGGTCTTTTGTATCTGGTTGATGGACCTTCCAATTTCCTCTTTTCTATTGCTTCCCTTCTTCTTGTCTGTTCTTGTTTCTTTCTGTTACCTCCGCTGCATCAACGGTCAATGAAAATGTAGCCGGATTCATGGCTATTACAAATTCTCAGATTGATGATTTCAAACCCCAAATATACCTTTCCACTTTTCTAGATTCCGAGGAAATATAGTGTTCTGCAAATCTTTAATATTCGATGAATTTCTCTGTATATGTTAGACCCCATAATTCATAAATGTAAAAGTAATGAAGAACAATAAGTGTTGAAGAACCAAAAGATTGATGAAGACGTTACGGCAGAATTGACTAAGTCTGGAGAACAACCAAAGGGTCGGTGAATCGACCAGAGATGTGATGGAAAGAGCATCTTCATTACCCCTCTGGTCAACAACACTTAGAGTTTTCTTCAGCAGTTCAACCAGAGGCATGTGATGAAGATATAAAGATAAGGTTGAATTAACATCCCATGAAAGACAGCTGGAGATAACAAATCGACAACTGGATTTTAAGTTTATCTTGATTTATAGTTTATCCATACTTTAGATAAACATTGTCTTTCCTAGAAGATTGGCTAGATAGTTATCTTCTTATCGCTAGTATAAATAGGTAGCTAGGCCTATTGTAAAATAAGACTTGAAGTGAGTTTTTACGCATCCTTAATGCTCAAGTATATGCTTTGAATATACACATTCTTTGTTCTTGAGTATTCTTCATTTTATTCATCCACACTACTTATTTAGGTTATTCATAATCTATTTATTAGTGTTATTGAGAGATCTGGGATCTACAATTGGTATCAGAGCCAACTGAATGTATCCCAATCAAAACGATCACTAAAATCTCTCATTTCGTCATCTCTCCATAAAACTTATTCCTCTTTCTTCATATCTCCAATGGCCAACTGGAATTCTGCGTATAGTGTTGGCTCCCTCACCAAGCCTCCAACTTTTCAATGAGAAGAGTACCCACAATGGAAAATAAGGATGGTAAACTTCTTGGAAGGGATGGACAGAAACCTCCTGCGATCTGTAATGGAGGGTCCTTACGTTCGACAGACTCTTGTCCCAAGAGTCACAGGAACAAATACCACAGCAGAATTCCTGCTTATTATATGCCCAAGGATGAAAAAAACTTGGATGAAGACGATATTGAGCGTGTGGAAATTGACAAGAAGGCCAAGCGACTAATCATCATGGCCATTCCCAATGAAATTTTTCAATCATTTGATGCATGTTCAACAGCAAAGGAATTGTGGGATGAACTTGCGAGCCAATTAGAAGGAGGAGCTAAAACAAAGAAGAATCGTAGAGCATAATGTCTCAACGAATACACCAACTTTAAAGCTCTTCCTGATGAACCAATACAAAAGACTTACGATTGTTTCAACACATTGATTAATCAATGTCGTCGAAATGATATCTCCAGAACAAAGGGAGAAAACAATGTTTTGTTCCTTTAAAAGTCTTGGCGATGATTGGACTCACCTGTCAATATCCGTTCAAGCTAATCAGGACCTAGACGGCTGGTCACTTCATGATGTATATGGAATGCTTGCAGCACAAGAGAATGACATAATGAAGAAGAAAGTATCCATCGGTGGACCTCTGGCTCTTGCTGCTGATGAAAAGGAAGTATCAAGGACCTCCACCAGAGATCACAAGAAGAAAGGAAATAAAGCAATGGTGGTAGAATCGGAATCTGAAGATGAGTCATCTGAATTAGATGATGATATCAAAGCCTTCGCAAAGTCTCTGGCCTTGATTACAAGGCAGTTCCAAAAGAAGTTCATCAAGAGACCCTATGAACAAAAAGACTTCAAGGAGAAGTACCAGTCATACCATGAGAAGAAACCATTGAAATTCTATCAGAGGGAAGACAGAAGAGAAGAAAGAGAAGAGAGAGAGGACAAGAAAGAAGATAGAAATGGAAGGAAAAATGACCTTCCCTGCTTCAGATGCGGGAAAATTGGACATTTTTCAAAAGAGTGCAGAGGACGATTGGTAAAGGACGCCGATTATTACAAAAATAAGTACAAGTACAATCCAAGAGAGCGAAGCCTGATGGATGAGAAAGAAAGTTGGGTATCCGAATCTTCATTCGATGAAGAAGATAAAGCACTCATCTGTCTGATGGCCACATCTACTGCAGAATCCACCTCCGACTCTGATGATCAGGTATGTGAGTCTACTTCCAATGAAACCAACTCTGCTCCATCTGAGCTAGAGTTAAGGGTGATAAAACTTTAAGAGGATTTCTTTAAATTGAAAGAGAAATTAAATTTTGTAAAGTCTTAAAGACTAAAAGCGGAAAAAGAAGCAAGTTTCTACAAAAGAGAGACTGATCTTCTAACCGAAGAAAAAAGTCGAACTTGCTAAGGAAAAGACTCGCATCACCACACTTAGGAAATCAGAGGAAGAAAACTTCTGGAACTAAACAAACGAATATTTAAGGACTTAGAAAAGATAACTAAGGCCTTAAAAGAATCTGAGGCAGAGAGACTAAACTCAGTTGCTCTTAAATATTTCTTTCAAAAGGAAAGGGAGATCCTTCACCAGAAGCTTCAAACCAATGAACTTCTGATGAAGAAGTACAAAGATGCCCAAAATGTTTATGAAAAGTTAAACAGTCAAAAGGACACTCAAGGGATTGGATTCAAGGAATTGGATTCCTTCATTGAAACAAATAAATCCACCCTTGAATCCACTTTCAAACTTGGATGCGTTCAAAAACCCGACTTTACTCCGAAACCAAAAGCAAATTTTAAAAGAGCTAAAGTCAATGGAAAAACTATCGTTTTGAGACAGGATTTTGAAAACATGGTGTACGAGAATAGTACATGTAAGAATTCTGATGAGTGGAATGACATCTCCAAATCAGATTGTCAACCCCACTTCATCAGCAAGTACTGTCGATGAGGATCTGAGTAAGAAACCATTGGCTGATGAATCAATGATTCGCCCAAGTAACATTGGGAATTCGTCCAAGTCAGAAACAATGGAATCTCAAATAGATCACCCTGAAGCATTGACCTTTGGACCCACACCTTCCTCAGACATTCATGATATTTTTGACTTTGAGAAATCAGCAAGAGACTTTCTTGATTCGGAATCTAAAGAGGAAATAATATGTGAATCACCATAAATCATTAAGGATAAAATGCCTAAAAACTTCAAATCCTCAATGGAAACTGATGTTCCAGCATCGATGAAATCTTCGGACAAAGGAAAGGGAAAGCTGAGAAATAGCAAATCTGCCAAAGATAACTCACAAGGCCCTAGTACATCCTTCTAGATCATTAAGTTTACTCGTGAACAAAAACAGAAGTGGCCTACCTCTGAGAAAACTAACCACTACTTTTTCTCTACTTCAGCTAAAGAAAAGCAGCACTTCCTCAAGAGGAAAGAACGAAAGACCAAGACCACAAATAAAAATCCACACTAGATAGGAAGTTCATAAAAACAACCGATGCTAGGACAGGATCTTCATTCCTTGCATTTACTTCTTCGTTTCCATCGAATAAAAAGAACGTTAGACATACATGTCCAAAGCATCATAACCGTCAATGTTTAACTCTTTTACAAAACCTGAGGAATCACATGTTGGCACATCACTGCATATTCTCCAAACACGTCTATCGCTATAAAATTAACATCAATAAAAACGTGGAAAAGCCCAAGTCTAAGCCCAAGCCTGCAAAGGCTAAGGAAAATGACAAGAGAGAAGTATCCAACACTAACAAACGAGGACCCATTATGAAATGGGTACCTAAATCCCCTTAATTTGTCATGCAGGACCAGCATGTGCAACCATGGTACATGGATTCAGGTTCCTCCAGGCACATGACTGGTGATAAAAGTCAGTTGTCCTTCTTCAACGAAAAATCTGGAGGCTCTGTGACTTTTGGAGACAACAGCAAGGGTACAATCAAGGGATATGACACTCTCATCAAAGGAAACATTTCCATCAACAAAGTGGCTTATGTTGAAGGTTTGAAGTACAACTTACTAAGCATAAGCCAGTTCTACGACAAGGGTCTTGAAGTCAGATTCCGCAAGGGTTTTTGCATCATAGAAACAAAGCCCGATCAAAAAATTATCAAGGCAAAAGAGAAGGAAATCTATATCTTCTAGATTTTGAATCCTCTATGGGACAAGACACCCTCTGTCTTGTGTCTCATAAGAGCGATGAAAATTGGCTATGGCATCAAAAGTTCTCGCATCTCAACTTTGATGCACTACGAAAACTAGCCACACAGAAGCTGGTCAAGGGAATTCCGGATCTTAAATTTGAAAAAGATCATCTATGCTCAACTTGTGAGATGGGAAAGCTAAGACGGGCCTCACATAAAACCAAGTCAGAAACTGTAATGCCCCAAACCACATATTTCATGTAAGACATATTTCATACCAAAGAAATACATGATATTATCCCATTCAGGTCCCTTAGTACAGAATCTATTATAACCAAATACAAGGTCCAAAAATTCAAATACATTTCTTGTACTAATCAATCAAAACTATACATCAAGACAGATCTTCATGTAGAAAAGCATATAGGAAAATATTACATTTTTCCCTTCGCCTTACCGTCCGTATATTCT
>NW_020203061.1:0-1525 GCF_001531365.2 Cynara cardunculus var. scolymus | reverse complement strand
ATATATATATATATATATATATAGTATAATCTCATGCACATATACATATATGCATGTATAACTCATATATATATATATCATACAAACATGTGCATCCACTTATACACATAATCTCATTCATGTATCTAAATTATGCACATTTTCACATACTAACATGATCAAATGTATTAATTTATCATGCTATCACGTAATCATATAATCAGATAATCAAGTACTAATTACCTTGGCTGATAACCAGGATCTGGTTATCACATTATCCACCCCTTAAAAGAATTCCGTCCCAGAATTCCTTTAATAAAAAAGCCAAGGGTATTCTGATCTCATCTTTGACTCTAGTTCCCATGTTGCTTTCGGTCCTTTGTTAAACTTCCACTGAACTTTAACCAGACTTATCTTTTTGTTTCTCAACACGCTGATCTTTTGATCATTTACGGCTTCTGGCGTTTCCACAAAGTTCAGCTTACTGTCTAATTTAATCTCTGGCAACGGTATAGCTAGACTCAGATTCGCCAAACATTTCCGCAAATTCAACACATGAAAAGTGTTGTGAATTAGACTCAGTTCTTCTGGCAGTTTTAACTGATATGCTACCGGCCCAATTTGCTTACATGTTCTGAACGGCCCCACATATCTCGGACTGAGCTTTCCTTTCTTTCCAAATCTGATAACACCCTTCTATGGCGAAACTTTTAACATCACAAAATCACCTATATCAAATTCAATGGGTTTTCGACGATTGTCAACGTAACTTTTCTGGCGATCTTGTGCTGTTTTGATTCTTTCACGGATCTGTTCGATCTTTTCAGAAGTTTCTTGAAGAATCTCAGGACCCGTCAGCTATTTTTCACCCACTTCATTCCAACACAATGGCGTTTGGCATTTACGTCCATACAACACTTCATACGGTGCCGCTTGGATGCTGGAATGGTAACTATTGTTATATGGAAACTCTATTAATGACAAGTGATCTTCCCACGATCCTCCAAAGTCAATAATACAACTTCTCAACATATCTTCGAGAGTCTGGATAGTTCTTTCACTCTGCCCATCAGTTTGTGGATGATAAGCTGTACTTAGCCGAATTTCAGATCCCAAAGCTTTCTGTAACCATTACCAGAATTTTGAAGTAAACCGTCTATCTCTATCAGAGATAATAGACAATGGAACACCGTGTCTGGTAACAATTTCTTTGTTGTAAATGTGCGCTAGTTTTTCTAAAGAGTACTTCTCTCTTATTGGTAGAAAATGCGTAGATTTAGACAAACGATTAACAATTACACAAATCGGGTCATACTCTTTTGGAGTTCGAGGTAACTTTGTTAGCTCCAATATTTGCTTAATGTAAAAGTATGAAAAAGATTTCTGCAAGTGTTGACAGAAGGGTTTCTTCCACAAAGGACCAGTAATAGAAGCTGTTTCATCGTGCAAGTCAAGATTGACAGAACCTCTGTTGTCTCTCACAGAGGTTCTGGAAAATGGTCCTCTGTTATCAAGAGCTTACAAGTCATATGCAGCAGAGCCTCTG
>NW_020203060.1:21558-24124 GCF_001531365.2 Cynara cardunculus var. scolymus | reverse complement strand
TATTAAGAATATCCTCCCAATTGTCCGGACATATCTGGATCCCTATTTCCCTCTTTATTTCCTCCCAAATACTCCTCGAATAAGAACACTCAAAGAATAAGTGATTGTGCGTTTCAATCACCAAATTGCAAAACACACATTTCAGATCAGGAGGTTCATGCTTCCACTGGCAAAGTCTGTCTTGGGTCGGTAGTCTTTTCTGACATGCCATCCACATACAGAGAGCATGTTTAGGTATGTAAGCTTTATTCCAAACCACCTTGTACCAATGCATAATAGGACCCTCTTCTTGCAAAGTTTTCCAAGCCACCTTTACCATAAAAGGCTGCCTATTATATTAGGCTCAAGCCACTTAATCGTATCCTCAAAAGTACTAGGGGAAGGAATCTGCATTTGCTGCAACTGAGGAAAGCATTGTGTCCATTCATCTGGCCACACATTACCAAATCTTTGCATTAGGTCATAAACCGTAGAGTTATTATGAAACTCATGGCCATTTATGAACCTATAAGAAAGCAAATGGATTAGGGGACCTTGTGCACTCCAATTATCTTCCCAAGCATGCGTAGACGTCCCATTACCCACAATCAAAATAAAGAAACGCCTACAATGAGGTCTTAACTCTAAAATATTCCGCATAAGCCAGGACCATTCATTTCTTTTTTTTATCACCCAAAAATTACGCCTCCTAATACAGTTAGAATGAATCCAAGACACCCACATAGAATCTCTTTTAGTAAGAATATCCCAAATATGCTTAAACAAATATCCTTGAGGAGTCTACTGAAAGGGGAATTTCCCCAGGCAATTTTAAAAAGACAAAAAAGAGCAAAACCATACAAAGAGTAATCAGCAAGAAAAGCTACGGCAACTTTGGCTTACAAACCAAGACATAAGAAGCCAAAAAAGACAAAGAGAAATGCACCAAAAAGTAAAAATAAAGCAAGCCAAAAAATAGAAGGAGCAAATCCCCGCCATCTTCCAAAACCGAAAGCCTTCATCAAACACTTCATCACGCATCATTGATTCGTATGAATTTCTTCCTTGTCTTCCATGCCATTCTTTGAAGAATCTAAATCTTGATCTCCGCCACAACTTTTTTGCCAGCTTGATTGTAATTTTCAAAGAAATTTATGTTCCTTTCCCGCCATATGTGGTATACCGTAGCCGATATACCAAGTTTTTGTACCGTAGACCATGATTTCCACCTTTGAGATAAACCCCTGTTAAGAATGTCCTCCTATTTGTTCGGACAATTCGTTATCCCAACTTCCTTTTTAATAACCTCCCATATACTACTCGAGTAGTTGCAATCAAAAAATAAGTGATTGTATGTTTCAATCACTAAATTACAGAAAACACATTTCAAATCTGGAGGTTCATGCTTCCACTGACTAATGCGATCTTGTGTTGGTAATCTGTTCTGACAAGCCATCCACATACACAGAGCATGTTTAGGTATGTATGCTTTATTCCATACCACATTGTACCAATGCACAATCGGCCCCGCTTCTTGTAATGTGTGCCATGCCACTTTTACTTCAAATTGTTTCCGAGTATGTTTAGCATCAAGCCAGTTGACCGTATCCTCAATTTGACTGGGAAGTGGTATCATAACACTTTGCAGTTGGGGATACTGTTGTAGCCATTCCACCGCCCAAGTTGTACCAAATCATTGCATTAGATCATACACCGTAGAGTTATTATGAAAACCATGACCATTAATGAATCTGTAAGAGAGCAATTGAATAAGGGGACCCGAATCACTCCATGTGTCTTCCCAAGCGTGAGTAGATAAACCATTACCCACATTGTAGATAAAAAATCGTCTGCAATGAGGTCTTAACTCCAAGAGGTTCCGGAGAAGCCATGACCATTCATTCCTCTTCTTGATTATCCAAAAATKTCTGCCTCGAATACAATGARACTGAATCCAGGAGACCCACATAGTATTTCTTCGAGTAAGAATATCCCAAATATGTTTAAACAGTAAGCACCGATTCCATATCGCTAGTCTTTTCAAACCAAGACCACCATTCTGTATAGGTAAGCAGATCTTATCCCAAGAAACTCGACATTTTCCCGGTTCACCCTCCGTTTTATTTCATAAGAAATTACGGAACAGCTGTTCAATCTCATGAATAGTGGTTGYCGGTACAAGAAATACCGACATCCAATAGGTTTGCATAGAGTGAAGCACAAAGATGATGAGTTGTCGTCTTCCCCCATAAGAAAGAAATTTGTTTTTCCAATTCATTAAACGAGATTTTAGTTTAAGCACAAGAKGGTTGAAATCACGTACCTTCAAACGAACTGGAGAGAGAAGGACTCCCAGGTGGCGGATAGGAAAAACCCCCGGACGAAAAGGAAGACAGTTGCGAATGATATTCTGGATATCCAACCCCACATTCCCGAAAAACACTTCACTTTTTTCAAGACTAGGAGACAGACCCGAACGTTCCTCAAMCAATTGGAGAGCTCGTTTTATCACTTCTACTGAAGTAGCATCCCCCCGAGAAAAAATAAACAGATCATCCGCAAAACATAAATGGGTCAACTTTATCTC
>NW_020203060.1:12731-21138 GCF_001531365.2 Cynara cardunculus var. scolymus | reverse complement strand
AAAATCCAAAGAGCCTTTCATCCTATCAGCAATAATTTTACTGATACATTTCAGCAAAACATTACAGCAGGCGATGGGTCGAAAATCAGTAACACATGAAGCATTAGGGACCTTTGGTACTAGGCAAAGTAGAGTATGATTCAACTGGTATTCTAAAGTTCCAGAGTAGAAGAAATTATGTACCGCAATAAGAACATCCCTACCAACCACACTCCAAGCCGCTTTAAAGAACTTTGACGAGAACCCATCAGGACCAGGAGCCTTGTCATTCCCAATATCAAACAGCGTAGTCTGTATCTCCATATCCGTAATAGGTCTGATTAAATGCAGAGAATCCGATAACAATAAAGAGCGAACAAAAGAACAATCCTGCATAGAAGGATGAACCAATCTTTTAGAAGTACCCAAAATACCTTCAAAATGATTAACAAAAGCTTTTGGTACCTCTTGATGTTCAAAAACCGTACCAACAGCATCTTTTATAGTAGCAATATGGCTTCTATGACGTTTTTCTCTCATAGCATGAAAGAAGAACTTAGAGTTTCCATCGCCTTCATTAAGCCAAAAATCTTTGCTTTTTGTCGAACCATTTCCATTTGATCATTTCGAGCTTTTTGATATGCTAACAAGAGGTGAGCAATGTCCTCTTTCAGCAAATCATTAAAAGGGTCTAGATCACAAGCCAATTGAGCAACTTCAAGCTCCGTCTTTAAACTAGCCACCCTCTTATCCAAACATCCAAAAGAATTACGAAGCCGACGACAAACCCCTTTCAACTCTTGCATTTTTCTGAGCACTCTCTTCATATATGAACCTCGCTGAGGTTTCATCCACACCCCCTCCACAGATTTAATGAAATCTACATGAGACGTCACAATATTATCAAATTTGAAACCACGTTGACGAAGTCGCCTACCAACTTTGAAGGAAAGGATTCCCGAAGAATGATCGGAGATCCCCCGTGGTTCAAAGAAAACCGAGGCATCCCCAAATCTAGTAATGAATGCTGAATTTCCCGAAATGCGGTCTAATTTACGCATTATACCGTCACCCCAGAAGGCTTCTGCGTCCATGTATATTGGCACCCCTGATACGAGATATCAAAAAGCTCTACCTCTTCCAGACAAAGATGAAATTCCTCCATATCTGAGTTACGTCTAGAGGAACCACCCAATCCATCATGAGGAAAAAGCATTGAGTTGAAGTCACCCATCGCAACCCATGCTTTTCTTTGAACAAAAACATTGAATTTACCAATATCCCGCCAGAGGTCCTTCCTCTCCACTCCCGTATTACACCCATAAACAAAAGTAATAAAAATGGGCTCTGGATGACCCATAATCCAAATTTCACAATGCACATATTGTAAATGTTGCTCAATCATAATCAAGGACAAAACAGACGGGTCCCAAGCAATAATAAGACGAGTTCCTTGATCACACAATAGCCCATTAGAGATCCAACTCCAATTACCTAACACTTTACCACACACTTCCCCCATATGACTATGTAAAACTATAGACTCAATGATACAACATAAAGAAAGATGCTTTAAATGAATAAGATCACGTACCTCCTTTTGCTTTATTAGGGCATTTAGTCCCCTAATATTCCACGCAACTATCTTTATCATTGAGAGGTTGAAATGGGTATTGCCCCTCTACTGTGTTCCTTAGAGGGCCCCTCAGTATCAATTATCTCCATATCTTCATCATCGCTAGATTCATCAGAGTGTAATGAAGAAAACCTATTACTAATAGACGTGGAGTAAGCTGCGCCACGTCTTGGTTTAAACGCATGAGCCACCACTTTTACTAGTTCCGGACCCCCCTTGGATCGAATAGTGACATTCGAAAGATCATCTCTTCCTTTTGGCGTTATCCCCGCATCCACCATACAATATTGACTTTCCCCAACAAAGACTGCAGAAGCAACAGGCTTAACAACATCCTTTGTCCTTTTTAGTTTCTCCCGAGACATACGGTACTTCAGAAACCGGCTTTATGGTACCAACACCAACTATCGTATCATGAAGAATAGAACGCTCACCTGAAGAAGTACCTGAGCGCCATTACGAGGTCCTGAAGTATTCTTCGGCTTCCAATGTTTTCTTCTAGGTTCTTTAAACCCATCATTATTCGACGGCATTAAATGCTCCTTTTGTTTTTGGATTTCCCTTTTCATGCAAGAAGACGTACGATGTCCAAATACTTTGCACTTTGAACATTGGGAAGGCACCCAATCATATTCCAGAACCACTTTTATCACGTCTTCACCATCACCCGAAAGCCTCGGGATTACAACTTCAATCTATTTTTGTATCTCACCCACGGCCCAAACATCCACCAAAACTTTAGCAAAATTAGTACGTCCCCAAGCTTTATCACAAGTGCTAGCTGTACAAGCATCCAAACGCAAAGGAATTCCAACTGCACTTGCAATACGGCTAATACCCTCTCTATTGAAAGCAACAAGAGGAATGTTATAGAATTTAATCCAAAACGGACATGAGGTATGCTCAGGTTTATGAAGCCCCTTTGAAGGATCCCATGTTGAGACAAAAAGTGGCCTCCCACGAATCATGAGGGGAGACGACTCAACCACTTGATTGCAACCACCATCATCATTAAACCGAAAAAAGAAGTAGCCAAGATCATTTACCATAGTATCCATAAGACCAAACTTTCCCCATGCATTTTGAACCGCACGCAGAACAATGGGAAAAGGAAGACGAGGTCAAAAAAAATACCCATACAGAACCGACTTGAAAGATTTAGCCATATCTCTCGTAGCTTCCAACGTAAATTGGATCTGCGGTTTCACACTCTTTTCAACCGGAAATTACGTCAGCTCTTGCCTTGGAGTACCTCCTACAATTTCAGCAAAAGACTTTTGAGGTTGCATACTAGTCCCACCCATAACTGCAGGAGATAGGCGTTCCCACACCGAGACCCTTTTATTGGGACCAATATTATCCTCAACCACCTTCAACACCGCCTCCTTTACACCCCCCATGCAAAGGAGTTCCATGCAAGTCACCAGAAACCGTCTCACCAAATATTACATCCGCGAAATCCTTAGAAGAAGGATCTTCCAAAATCACATCCGCAAAATCTAACATCGTCACCTCACCACAGAAAATACCTAGTTCCCTCTATCCCTAGTCAAGAAGTTGTCGTGCAGAAACCCTCAAAGAGCTTTCTCAATAAAATAAACGAAGACCCACAGTGGGGTGCTGAATATTCTATTAAGTAACTCAGTAAAGGCAATGAAGACCACAGAAACACTTAACACAGGAAAAAGTAAACTAGGTAAAACATAACCCAGAAGATCACAACGAAAACTAAGAGTAAGCCGCAAGCAAGCAAACCCCGAAGCAAACCCCAAAAAAAACCGTTCAAAAAAACCAAAAGAAACCAAACGACCAAGCAAGTGACAAAACAAAGAAGGAAAAAAAAGATAAAATAAACGGCACAAACCCTACGGTCAAGATAACATGCAAAACGACGAGCAAAAAGGAAACCCTAGCCGTGAGCAACACACTACACGGCCAAGATGAAAAACCGCAAACCCTAGCCGTTACACAACACAACTCGGTTTGCCAACAATAGGGGAAGAGGATACTATGAAGCAAAAACAATCAAGAAGGGAAGATTGCACAAGGCAAACAAAGAAAAGACAACGAAAAACCAACCTCAAAGGATGAAACCCAAATGCCGCCTCCAATGAAACCGAGAGAAACCCTAATCCGTGAAACAAATCGGCCTTTGATGGAGAAAAACGAAAGTAAACCAAGTAACAACGCCAAACAAATCGAAATGGAAGAGAATAAACGCAAAACATCAACAAAGAGCAATCGAAATCATCATCTTCATCTTCAAACGTTCATGCCACCTTGAGAGAAAAAGTCAAAACCCTAGTCAACCCTCCTAATTGGGTCATTCCATAAGGATTCTTCCTTGAGGAGTCTAATTGGGTTCGTTGGATTTATAGTAATAATCTCCGTTCTTCGAATCTCTGGCTGCTTCGTAAGAATTCTAATTGGTCTTGGGTTTTTCGTAAACTATTAGACTTGCGGAGTCATTTGCGTCGGTTTCTCTTCTCTCAAATTGGTGATGGTCGGGACACGAATGCTTGGGAGGATGCTTGGTTACCTTGTGGTCCTCTTTCCGCTTTTATCTCTTACCGGTTTGTCCATTCATGTGGGTTCTCTACCTTAACGACGGTTCGTGATCTTATCATAAGCTGGAATGGTAATTGGCCTGATGATTGGTGTCAACGGTTTGATATGCTTCATAATTCTCCGTTACCTTTATTGACCTCTATTCGTGATAGAGTTCTATGGGGGGACAATTATACTATGTGTACGGATTTTACAATAGGTAATGCTTGGGCTTCCTTAGAGGGTAATTATACTGTGATCCCTTGGTCTAAATTGGTATGGTTCTCGGGTCATATTYCGAAGCATGCATTCTGTTTATGGTTGGCTTGTCAGAGACGGCTTCCGACTCAAGACCGTCCACATTGGAAGGATGAACCACCAGATTTGGAGTGTTCGCTTTGTGGTCAATGTTTGGACAATCATGATCATTTATTCTTTCAATGTTCGTATGCTGGAGTTGTATGGACTAGTGTTTTACATATGGTGGATCTGCGGGGTATGCCTTCAAGGTGGGAACAGATTGTACAAGTTATTTCGAAGTCTAATAGTTGTCCGAAATTGTTAAAGCAGAAGCTTGCTGTGGCCGCGGCTGTTTACTATATTTGGCAGGAGCGTAATAGAAGACTTTTTTCTGCGACTAAGCGTATGGCTCAGGATCTTATTGCGGTTATTAGGGATTCTATCTCCATTCGTGCAGATTGGTTGGCAAGTCGTCTTGTGCTTACTTATGGTTGACTTGAAGACTTGTTTTTGGTTCTGGGGGGCTTTGGTTTGGGTTAAGCTTCTCTTTTTATCTTCTGTTGTTTGTTTGCTTCTTATGGGCTTTGTTTCTTTTGGTTTGTTGTGGCTTGGTTGGGGTGTTTCCCACGGCCTTGGGGCTTTTGGTTGTAGGTTGCGGTCTGTCTGTTTTTTGGTTGCGTTGTAATACTTTTTTTTGCGTTTTATAAATTTGCCGGAGTTTCCTTTCAAAAAAAAAATCCGAATTTCACAATGCATATATTGTAAGTGCTGCTCAATCATAATCAAGGAMAAAACAGATGGATCCCAAGCGATAATAAGACGAGGGCCTTGATCACACATTAACCCATTTGTGATCCAACTCCAATTACCAAACACTTTACCACACACATCCCCCAGATGACTATGTACAACTTTTGACTCAATGATGCAACATAAAGAAAGACGCTTTACATGAATTAGATCACGTACCTCTTTTTGCTTTAGTAGGGCATTTAGACCCCTAATATTCCATGCGGCGAACTTTATCATTGAGAAGTTGAAGTGAGAATCTCCTCTCCTCTTTGTTCCATAGTATGCCCCTCAGTATCAATTATCTCCATATCATCATCATCACTAGAGTCRTCAGATGGTAATGAGGAAAATCGAGTACTAATAGACGTGGCATTTTCAGTGCCTCATCTCGGTTTGAAAGCATGGACCACTGCTTTGACAAGCTCCGGACCCCCCTTGGATAGAATTTTGACATTCGAAAAATCGTCTCTTCCTTTTGGCGTTCTCCCAGCATCCACAGTACAATATTGACTTTCCACATGTTCCACACCTTTCCCAGCTAAGACTGTAGAAACTGCAGGCTTAATAACGTCCTTGCCCTTTTTAGAACCTCCCGAGACATGTGATACCTCAGTAGCCTGCTTTATAGTGCCAACACCAATTATCGTATCATGATTAATAGACGCCGCACCTGAAGTAGTAGCCTGAGCATCAGTACGAGGTCCAGAATTAGTCTTCGGCTTCCAATGTTTTCTTTTAGGTTCTTAAAAGCATCATTATTCGACGACATTACATTATCCTTTGGCTTTTTTTATTTCCCCTTTCATGCAAGACGACGTACGATGACCAAAAACTTTGCATTTTGAACATTGGGATGGAACCCAATCATATTCCAAAACCACTTTTATCACGTCCTCACCATTACCCGAAAGCCTCGAAATTACAACTTCAATTTGCCTCTGTATCTCACCCACGGCCCAAACATCCACCAAAACTTTAGCAAAATTAGTACATCCCCAAGCTTTATCACAAGTGCTAGCAGTGCWAGCATCCAAACGCAAAGGAATTCCAATTGCACTTGCAATACGGCTAATACCCTCTCTATTGAAAGCAACAAGAGGGATGTTAAAGAACTTAATCCATAACGGACATGAGGTGTGCTCGGGTTTCTGAAGTCCCTTTGAGGGGTCCCATGTTGAGACAAATAGCGGCCTCCCTCTAATCATGAGGGGAGACGACTCGATTATCGACRGGAGTTGGAAATCGATAGTCGAGAGTTGGAGATCGATTGYTGTTGGTTCGATCTTTGGCTGTTTCATTTTGGCGTACGGTTTTCTGTTTCGTTCCGAGTTTGGGGTCGCATTACATCGCCGGTGTGGGGTCAAAGCTAGGGTTACGGGATTGAAAAGGACGCTGCTGTTTTCGTTTTCTTCTTTTTGATTCGTTTTGCTCGATCTGGTCTTAGGGTGAGTTCCTGAAAACYGCCGTGTTTGATTCTCCTTTTAGGGTTTGGCGGCGGCAATAGCAGGTTTGTCTTTGGTCTCCGGTTTYGTTAATTTTCTCCTGTTCTTGTCGTTGTTTTTGGGCTATCGATCCTTCTTGGTTTGCTTTGTTTTCGGTTTTGAGGTAAGGGCAGTCCGGTTTTATGGTTGCTTGGCTAGGGTTTGCATGCGCCTAGCGTTTCTCGCCTAGGGTTTGCATGCAATCGGGGTTTTTGCGTTTGGTTGCCTGGTTTGTTTCGTTGTTGAGCTGCTGATTTCGTGTTGTTTGCTTTGCTGGATTATTATTCCCTCTTTGTTTCGATTTGCTTTCGGCTTAGAGGCTAGATTAGTYGGGATCGGGATTTCTCGGTTTGCTTGTGCTAGGGTTTGCTTGCGCTAGGGTTTGTATGCTCTTGTTAGTTTTCTCTTTGGTTCGTATTTCTCCTTTTGGCTTTTGTTGCTTGGTGTTTCCGTTGTGTTTGATTGTGCGTTGGTGGGGTGTAGTATCTAGTTTCCTTTTCCTACGTTAAGTGTTTCTGTGGTCTTCGTCTGCTTTGTTGAAGTTTATTAATTGAATATTCAGCACCTTCTTGTAAGGTCTTCGTTTATTTTGTCGAGAACACTTGACGAGGGATTCAGCACCACGGCTTCTTGATTAGGGATTTGGGAGCTAGGTATTTCTGMTGTTTGGGTTTGATGTCTGATTTTGCGGATGTTATTTTGGAAGAATCTTCATCCCAGGATTTCGCTGATGTAATCCTGGATGAGACGGTTCCTTGTGCGATGAAAGGTGTTAATGTTGGACCGTCTCAAAGGGTCTCGGTGTGGGAACGTCTCTCTCCTGCAATTGTGGGTGCRCAACCACCWTCTAAGTCCTTTGCTGATATTGTGGGAGGATCATCTAAGCAAGAACTTTCTTATTTTCCGGTTGAGAAGAGAGTGAAACCGCGGATCCATTTTCCGTTGGAAGCTACTAAAGGTATGGCCAATTCTTTCAAGTCGGTACTTTATGGGTATTTCCTTGGACCTCGTCTTCCTTTCCCTATTGTCCTTCGTGCGGTTCAGAATGCTTGGGGAAAGTTTGGTCTTCTTGATGCTATGGTTAATGATCTGGGTTATTTCTTTTTTCGTTTTTAATGATGATGGTGGGTGCAACCAAGTGGTTGAGACGTCTCCCCTTATGATTAGAGGGAGGCCGCTGTTTGTCTCTTTCTGGGATCCCTCAAAGGGTCTTCAGAAACCCGAGCAGAATTCTTGCCCGTTATGGATTAAGTTTTTTAATATCCCTCTTGTTGCTTTCAATAGAGAGGGTATTAGCCGTATTGCTAGTGCTATTGGTGTTCCGTTGCGTTTGGATGCTTGCACTGCAAGCACTTGTGATAAAGCGTGGGGTCGAACTAATTTTGCTAAAGTGTTGGTGGATGTTTGGGCTGTGGGCGAAATACAGCGGAATATTGAAGTGATTATCCCACGGCTGTCGGGTACTGGTGAGGATGTATGTAATCAATGTGGTTCTAGAATATGATTGGGTTCCTTCCCAATGCTTGATATGCAAAGTTTTTGGTCATCGTACGGCGTCATGTATGAAAGGGGATATTAAAAAGCTAAAGGTTTCTGATATCTTATCGAATAATGAGGGGTTTAAAGAGATTAGACGGAGACATTGGAGGCCGAAGGATAAATCAGGACCAAAGGATGATCAGGCGACTTTGTCGGGTGCGGCTTCAGGTAAGCATGACACGTTAACTGGGGT
>NW_020203060.1:9917-11521 GCF_001531365.2 Cynara cardunculus var. scolymus | reverse complement strand
GGATGGAAATTCAAAATTCTTTTTTCATGCTATGAAAGAGAAGCGCAATAGGAGCCATATTGCTACTATTAGGGATGCTGCTGGTACTGTTTTTGAGCATCAGGAGGTTCCTAAAGCGTTACTTACTCATTTTCAAGGTATTTTGGGTATCTCTAATATGTTGGTTCCTCCGTCTATGGAGGATTGCGTGTTTGGTCACTCCTTATCGTTATTGGATTCTCTACACTTAATCTGTTTGATTTCGGATATGGAAATAAAGGATGCTTTGTTTGCTATTGGGAATGATAAGGCTCCTGGCCCTGATAGGTTTTCGTCTAAATTCTTTAAAGCGGCTTGGAGTGTGGTAGGTAGGGATGTTCTCATTGGGATTCATAATTTCTTCTATTTTGGAACTTTGGAATATCAGCTAAACCATACTCTACTTTGTCTTGTCCCGAAGGTTCCTAATGCTTCTTGTGTTACTGATTATCGGCCCATTGCCTGTTGTAATGTGTTGCTAAAGTGTATCAGTAAAATTATTGCTGAACGRATAAAAGGCTCTATGGATGTTCTTATTAGCAAGGCCCAATCTGCGTTCATTCCTAGGCGTCAAATCACTGATAATATCTTAATGGCGCATGAACTAGTTGCTGGTTATCAATGATCTGAAGGGGAACCAAAATGTGCTTTTAAGATTGACATTCGGAAAGCATATGATACAGTTGATTGGCAATTTCTTTTAGAGATGCTAAAGGGAATGGGTTTTCATCCAATTATGATTAATTGGATAAAGACTCTAATCACTTCGCCTTCTTACTCTATATGTGTTAATGGACAGCCGGAGGGTTTTTTTCTTGGTAAGCGGGGCCTTCGACAAGGAGATCCTTTATCTCCTTACTTGTTTACTGTGGTTATGGAAGGTCTTTCGATACTTCTTTCAAAGTGTATTGAGGAGGAGGCAAATTTTGCGTATCATCATGGATGTGCTGATATCAAGCTGACCCATTTATGCTTTGCAGACGATTTGTTTATTTTTTCTAGGGGGGATATTATTTCAGTGGAAGTCATCAAGCGTGGCCTTCATTTGTTTGAAGAACGATCGGATTTGTCTCCATGTCTGGAAAAAAGTGAAGTGTTTTTCGGGAATGTGGCGATGGAGGTTCAAACTCTTATTCGTAATAACTTATCTTTTCGGCCGGGGGTATTTCTTATTTGTTACCTGGGAGTTCCTCTATCTCCAGTTCGTTTGAAGGTACGTGATTTTAATCCCCTTGTGCTAAAGCTTAAATCTCGACTTTTGAACTGGAAGAACAAATTCCTTTCCTATGGAGGAAGACGACAGCTTATACTCTCTGTTCTTCATTCTATGCAAACCTATTGGATGTCGGTATTTCTAGTACCGGCAACCACAATCCATGAAATTGAGCAGATATTTCGTAATTTTTTATGGAATAAAGCAGAGGGTCAGATGGGTAAATGTCGAGTTGCTTGGGATACGGTTTGCTTGCCTATTCAAAATGGGGGTCTTGGTATGAAAAGACTAGCGATTTGGAATAGGTGCTTACTTTTCAAACATATTTGGGATATTCTGAATCGCAGAAATACCATGTGGGTCTCTTGGATTC
>NW_020203060.1:7444-9357 GCF_001531365.2 Cynara cardunculus var. scolymus | reverse complement strand
AGATTTGAAATGTGTGTTTTGTAAATTAGTGATTGAAACGCACAATCACTTATTTTTCGAATGCAATTACTCAAGTAGTATTTGGGAAGTCATTAAAAAGGAGGTGGGATTAACGAACTGTCCGAACAATTTGGAGGATATTCTTAACAGGGGTTTAGCTCAAAGATGGAAATCTTGGTCTACGGTTCAAAAACTTGGTATATCGGCCACAGTATACCATATCTGGAGGGAAAGAAACAGGAAGTTTTTTTGACAACTTTAATCATTCTGGGGACAAAGTTGTAGCGGAGATCAATATGCAGATTCTTCAACGTATGGCTTGGAAGACAAGAAAGAAGCTGACGCCAACAAATGCTGTGTGATTTCRTGGGTGGAGTGCCTTCTCGGTTTGGGAAATTKTGGGTTTTTTTCGCCTTTTTCTCTTTGGCTTGCGTTATTTTTATGTTTTGGTGTACTTCTCTTTGTCATTTTTGGCTCCTTATGGCTTGGTTTGTGAGTCAAAGTTGCCGTAGTTTTTCTTGYTGATTGCTTTGTAACGGTTCCGCTTTTATTGTTTTTATAAATTTGCCTGGGGATCTTCCCCTTTCWGTAGGAGGGGAGACGACTCAACCACTTGATTGCAACCACCATCACCATTAAACCGAAAAAAGAAATAGCCAAGATCATTAACCATAGCATCCATGAGACCAAACTTTCCCCATGCATTTTGAACCGCACAAAGGACAATGGGAAATGGAAGGCGTGGTCCTAAAAAATACCCGTAAAGAACCGACTGAAAAGATTTAGCCATACCTCTCGTAGCTTCCAATGGAAAATGGATACGCGGTTTCACACTCTTCTCAACCGGAAAATATGTTAGCTCTTGCTTTGAAGTACCTCCCACTATTTCAGCAAAAGACTTTTGAGGTTGCGTGCACGACTCACCCGGAGAGTGATCAGATATCCCCCTCGGTTCAAAGAAGACCGAAGCATCCCCAAATCTAGTGATAAAAGCAGAATTTCCCAGGATACGATCAAGTTTGTGCATAACACCATCTCCCCCCGAAGGTTTCTATATCCAAGTAAATTGGCATCCTTGATACGAAATGTCAAACAATTCCGCCTCTTCCAGACAGAGATGAAACTCCTCCATGTCAGAATTTCTCCTAGAGGAACCCCCTAACCCATCATGGGGAAAAAGCATTGAATTAAAATCACCCATCGCGACCCATGCTTTCCTTTGATTAAACACATGGAATTCACCAAACGCCCGCCAAAGCTCACGCTTATCCACACCCGTATTACACCCATAGACAAAAGTAACAAAAATAGGATCAAGTTGCCCAAAAATCCTAATCTCACAGTGGACATATTGTTGGTGCTGCTCAATCATAAGAACAGACAACACTGTCGGATCCCAAGCAATAATAATACGAGTCCCTTGATCACACAAACTCCCATTCGAGATCCAACTCCAATTTCCAAACACTTTACCACGCACATCCCCCATATGACTATGTACAACGTTGGACTCAATGATACAACATAAAGAAAGATGCTTTAAATAAATAATATCACGTGCCTCCTTTTGCTTTATTAGGGCATTTAGACCCCTAATATTCCACGCAACGATCTTTATCATTGAGAAATTGAAGTGGATTTTGCCCCTTTACTATAATCCAAAGAGTGCCCCTCAGTGTCAATTATTTCCATATCATCATCACCACTAGAATCATCAGAAGGTAGTGGGGAAAATCTATTACTAGTAGATGTAGAAGAAACTGCACCACGTCTTGTTTTCATCGCTTTAATCACCCCTTTAACAAGTTCTGGTCCCGGCTTTGATCGAAAAGTCACATTCGCTACATCATCTCTTCCTCTTGGCGTTCTCCCCGCATCCACCGTACAATATTGACTTTCATCATGTTCCCTAC
>NW_020203060.1:0-7109 GCF_001531365.2 Cynara cardunculus var. scolymus | reverse complement strand
TACCCCCTTTCAGACAGGAATTCGTATTATGGCCAAAAACTTTGCATTTCGAACATTGAGACGACACCCAATCATATTCCAAAACCACCTTTATCACATCTTCACCATCACCCGACAGCCTTGGAATGACAACTTCAATTTGCTTTTGAATTGCACCTACGGCCCAGACATCCACCAAAACTTTAGCAAAATTAGTACGACCCCATGCTTTATCACAAGTACTAGCAGTACAAGCATCCAAACGCAAAGGGACTCTAACTGCACTAGCAATTCGGCTAATACCCTTTCTATTAAAAGCAACCAGAGGAATATTATAGAATTTAATCCATAACGGACAGGAGGTATGTTCAGGCTTAGTAAGCCCCTTTGAAGGATCCCATGTAGAGACAAAAAGAGGTCTCCCACGAATCATGAGGGGAGACGACTCAACCACTTGATTGCAACCACCATTATCATTAAATCGAAAGAAGAAGTACCCAAGGTCATTTACCATTGCATCCATAAGCCCAAACTTGCCCCAAGCATTTTTAACAGCATGCAGAACAATTGGAAAAGGAAGACGAGGTCCTAAAAAGTATCCATAAAGAACCGACTGGAAAGATTTTGCCATGTCCCTCGTAGTTTCCAAAGTAAATTGGATCCTTGGTTTCACACTTTTCTCAACCGGCTAGTACGTCAATTCTTGATTAGAAGTGCCACCAACAATTTCAGCAAAAGACTTTTGATGGGTTATACTACTCCCACCCAAAACTGCAGGTGATATGCGCTCCCACACCGAAACCCTTTTAGTGGGACCAAAATTTTCCTTAATCCCTTTCAACATCACCTCCATGCAAATGATTCCCATGCATGTCACCAGAAACCGTTTATCCAAAAATGACCTCAGCAAAATCCTTAGGAAAAGGATCCTCCAAAATTGCATCCGCAAAGTCTACCATTTTTACCTCACGACAAGAAATACCTACTTCCCCCTATCCCTAGTCAAGAAGTCGTGGTGCTGAAACCCTTAAAAAGTGTTCTCAATTAAAATAAACGAAGACCCCACAAGGAGGTGCTGAATATTCAATTGAGTAACTCAATAAAGGCAACGAAGACCACAGAAACACTTGACACAGGAAATAAGAAAAACTAGATAAAACTAAACCAGAAAACCAACGACAAGGGAGCCAAAAACGATCAAGGATCGAAAAGAACCACTCAAACGAGAAACCAAGAACGAAGAAGAGACAAAAAGGCACAAACCCTAGCAATCAAAAGCTACGGCCAAGAAAGAAACCAGAAAAGGAAACCTAGCCAAGTGCAAAAGGAAACCCTAACCAGCCAAGAAGAAGACACACAAGACAAACCCTAGCATGCAAAGGCGAAACCCTAGTCGTTCTAAACCCTACACGGCCAAAGAAGAGAAAACGCAAACTCTTAGAAGAAGACAACAACCAAGAGGAAAATGCAAATCTGAGCATGCAATGAACGACAAAAAGAAAACCAAACCATGATCAAAACCACGGCCAAGAAGAGAGATCGCAAACCCTAGTCGAATCAAAGAAAGCTCAAAGGAAAACGAGATGCCAACAGGAAGGACAACAAACCAAACCCAACCAAAAAGAAGATCGCTCAAAAGTAAAACAAAAACCGACCTCCACGAAGGAAACCCTAGAGCCGCCTCCAAGACAAAGCCAAAAACCCTAGATCGTGGAAACCGATTGCAAACCAAGCAAAAATGTCTAGCAAAACGAAAGGGAGGAGAAGAAACTCATAAACATCACCAAAGAACAAACGAAAACATCATCTTCATCATCTTCAAACGTTCATCACCAAGCAAACCCTAGAGAGAAAACCCCATCTCGTGTGTGTGTGTGTATGTGTGTGTGTGTCGTAGTTTGTATAACTAGACGTTAATGTGACTAATTGAGGTCGAATGGTCCTTACGGGTCCTTAATGGGTCCATTTGGTCCTAGTAGGTAGAATGTGCGCATTTCTTTTCATCGAGTCATTTTTGTCAAAATGATACTAAATAGATCACAATTAATCTCGYTGGACCCTGATTGGTTTAATAGGCCCATTTCTTTATAAGGAGTCTACTGAAAGGGGAAAATTCCCCAGGCAATTTTATAAAGACAATAAAAAACGGAACCGTCACAAAGCTAATCAGCAAGAAAAGCTACGGCAACTTTGACTCACAAACCAAGCCATAAGAAGCCAAAAATGACAAAGAGAAATACACCAAAACAGACAATACAAGCAATCCAAAAAATAAAAGGCGAAAAACACCAACAACTTCCCGAACCGAAACTGTTCAACATCCACAAAGTCACACTTCTTTGGTTGTCGTCAATTTCTTTCTAGTCTTCTAAGCCATTCTTTGAAGAATATGCATCTTGATCTCCGCTACAACTTTGTCCTCAGCTTGGTTGTAATTGTCAAAGAACTTTCTGTTCCTTTCCCTCCATATATGGTATACCATTGCCGATATACCAAGTTTTTGAACCGTAGACCAAGATTTCCACCTTTGAGATAGACCCCTGTTAAGAATATCCTCCCATTTGTTCAGACAATTCTTTAACCCAACTTCCTTTTTAAAGGCCTCCCAAATAGTACTCGAATAAATGCATTCAAAAAATAAGTGATTGTGCGTTTCAATCACCAATTTACAGAACACACATTTCAAATTTGGAGGTTCATGCTTCCACTGACTGATGCGATCTTGAGTTGGTAATTTATTCTGACAAGCCATCCACATGCGAAGAGCATGTTTAGGTATGTATGCTTTATTCCATACAACCTTGTACCAATGCACAATCGGCCCCACTTCTTGTACTGTTTGCCATGCCACTTTAACCTCAATTTTCCCGGGAATGTTTAGCATCAAGCCATCTGATCTTATCCTCAATTAGGCTGGGAGAAGGTATCATAATACTTTGCAGCTGTGGATATTGTTGTATCCATTCCACCGGCCAATTAGTGCCAAAACATTGCATTAGATCAGAAACCGTGGAATTGTTAAGAAAGCCATGACTATTAATGAATCTGTAAGACATCAATTGAATAAGGGGACCAAATTCACTCCACGTGTCTTCCCAGGCATGCGTAGATAAACCATTTCYCACATTGAAAATAAAAAACCRTCTGCAATGAGGTCTTAATTCTAAAAGGTTCCGAAGAAGCCACGACCATTCATTCCGTTTTTTTATAGTCCAAAAATTTCTTCCCCGAATACAATGAGACYGAATCCAAGAGACCCACATGGTATTTCKTMGAGTCAGAATATCCCAAATATGTTTAAAGAGTAAGCACCGATTCCAAATCGCTAGTCTTTTCATACCAAGACCACCATTTTGTATAGGTAAACAAACCCTATCCCAAGAAACTCWACATTTTCCCAGCACACCCTCCGCTTTATTCCATAAAAAATTACGGAACAACTGTTCAATTTCATGGATAGTGGTTGCCGGTACTAGAAATACCGACATCCAATAGGTTTGCATAGAATGTAGAACAGAGATGATGAGCTRTCTTCTTCCCCCATAAGAAAGGAATTTGTTTTTCCAGTTCAATAATCGAGATTTTAGCTTCAGTACAAGAGGGTTAAAATCACGTACCTTCAATCGAACTGGAGATACAGGAACTCCAAGGTAGCGAATAGGAAACACCCCCGACCGAAAAGGTAAGCTGTTACGAATAAGAGTTTGAACATCCAATCCCACATTCCCGAAAAACACTTCACTCTTTTCAAGACTCGGAGACAAACCGAACGCTCCTCAAACAATTGGAGAGCACGTTTTATAACTTCCACTGAGGAAACATCCCCCCGAGAAAATATAAACAGATCATCTGCAAAACACAAATGAGTCAACTTGATCTCAGCACAACCTTGATGGTACACAAAATTAGTCTCCTCCTCAATACATTTTGATAGAAGCATCGATAAACCTTCCATAACCACCGTAAACAAGTAAGGATACAAAGGATCCCCCTGTCGAAGACCCCGCTTACCATGAAAAAAACCCTCCARCCGTCCATTARCACAAATAGAGAAAATAGGCGAAGAGATCAGAGTCTTTATCCAGTTACTCATAACTGAATGAAAACCCATGCCCTTTAGCATCTCTAAAAGAAACTGCCAGTCAACTGTATCATAGGCTTTCCGAATATCAATCTTAAACGCACATTTTGGYTCCCCTATAGATTTTTGATAACCAGCWACAAGTTCATGCGCCATTAAAATATTATTAGTGATCTGACGTCCAGGGATGAACGCAGATTGAGCCTTGCTAATAAGAACATCCAAAGAGCCTTTTATCCGTTCAGCAATAATTTTACTGATACACTTCAGCCAAACATTACAACAGACTATGGGGCGATAATCAGTAACACATGAAGCATTTGGAACCTTCGAGACGAGGCAAAGTAGAGTATGATTCAACTGGTATTCCAAATTTCCAAAGTAAAAGAAATTATGAATCCCAATGAGAACATCCCTACCTACCACACTCCAAGCCGCTTTAAAAAACTTTGACGAAAACCCATCAGGGCCAGGAGCCTTGTCATTYCCAATATCAAACAGAGCATTCTGAATATCCATATCCGAAATTGGCCGGATTAAGTGCAGAGATTCYGATAACGATAAAGAATGAACAAACGAGCAATCCACCATAGAGGGACGAACCAACATATTAGAATTACCCAGAATACCTTCAAAATGAGTAATAAACGCTTTTGGAACATCTTGATGCTCAAAAACAGTACCAAAAGAATCCATAATAGTAGCAATATGGCTCCTATTACACTTCTYTTTCATAGCATGAAAGAAGAACTTTGAGTTTCCATCCCCTTCATTAAGCCAATAGATCTTCGCTTTTTGTCGAACCATTTCCACTTGATGATTTCTAGCTTTTTGATATGCTAGCAAGAGGTGAGCAATGTCCTTTTTTAGCGAATCATTAAACGGGTCCAGATCACAAGCTAATTGAGCAACATCAAGTTCCGTCTTTAACTGAGCCACCTTTTTATCCAAACACCCATAAGAATTTTGGAGCCGACGACAAACCCCTTTCATCTCTTGCAATTTCCGAAGCACTCTCTTCATATAAGAACCTCTCTGAGGTTTCATCCACACCCCCTTCACACTCTTAAGGAAATCCACATGAGAGGTCACAAAATTATCAAACTTGAAGCCACGATGACGAAGACGCACCAACTTTGAATGAAAGAATTCCCGAAGAGTGATCTGAGATCCCCCTTGGTTTAAAGAAAACCGAGGCATCCCCAAATCTAGCAATAAACGCAGAATTCCCCAAAATACGATCCAATTTTCGCATTATACCGTCACCCCCAGAAGGTTTCTGTATCCAAGTAAATTGGCACCCCTGATACGAAATATCAAACAGTTCTGCTTCTTCCAGACAAAGATGAAACTCCTCCATATCAGAGTTACGTCTAGAGGAACCACCCAAACCATCGTGAGGAAAAAGCATTGAGTTGAAATCACCTATCGCAACCCAGGCTTTCCTTTGAACAAAAGCATTAAATTTACCAATATCCCTCCAAAGGTCCCGCCTTTCCACTCCCGTATTACACCCATAAACAAAAGAAATAAATATGGGTCCAAGGTGACCAATAATTCGAACTTCACAATGCACATATTGAGAGTGTTGTTCAATCATTATCAAGGACAACACAGACGGATCCCAAGCAATAATAAGACGAGTACCTTGATCACWCATTGACCCATTTGTGATCCAACTCCAATTACCAAAAACTCTGCCACATACATCCCCCAGGTGACTATGTACAACTTTTGACTCAATGATGCAACATAAAGAAAGATGTTTTACATGAATAAAATCGCGTACCTCTTTTTGCTTTATTWGGGCATTTAGACCCCTAATATTCCRAGCAGCTAACTTTATCATTGAGAAGTTGAAGTGAGAAACTCCGATCCTCTATGTTCCATCGAATGCCCCTCAGTATCAATGATTTCCATATCATCATCATCACTAGAATCATCAGATGATAAGGAGGAAAACCGATTACTAAAAGTCGTGGCATTTTCAGCGCCTCGTCTCGGTTTGAAAGCAYGGACCACCGTTTTGAGAAGCTCCGGACCCCCCTTGGTTAGAATCTTGACATTCRAAAAATMATCTCTTCCTTTTGGCGTTCTCCCAGCATCCACCGTACAAAACTGACTTTCCACATGTTTCACACCTTTCCCATCTAAGACTTTAGAAACATCAGGCCTTACAACCAACATCCGAGTCCTTTTGAGAAACTCCCAAAACATGTGATACCTCATTAACCTGCTTGATAGTGCCAACACCAATTAAAGTATCATGATTAACAGATGTCGCACMCGAAGTAGTAGCCTGAGCATCAGTACCGGATCTAGAATTTATCTTCGGCTTCCACTGTTTTCTTCTAGGTTCTTTAAACCCATCATTATTCRACGATATTTCATTAACCTTGGCTTTTTAATTTCCCCTTTCATACAAGAAGTCGTACGATGCCCAAAAACTTTGCATTTCGAACATTGGGAAGGAACCCAATCATATTCCAAAACCACTTTGATCACATCCTCACCAATACCCGAAAGCCGTGGAATAACAACTTCAATTTGCYGTTKTATTTCACCCACAGCCCATACATCCACCAAAACTCTAGCAAAATTAGTACGTCCCCAAGCTTTATCACAAGTGCTAGCAGTGCAAGCATCCAAACGCAAAGGAATACGAATGGCACTTGCAATACGGCTTATACCGTCTTTATTGAATGCAACAAGAGGGACGTTAAAAAACTTAATCCATAACGGGCATGAAATGTGCTCGGGTTTCTGAAGACCCTTTAAGGGATCCCATGTAGAGACAAAAAGCGGCCTCCCTCTAATCATGAGGGGAGACGACTCAACCACTTGATTGCATCCTCCATCACCATTAAACCGAAAAAAGAAATAGCCGAGATCATTAACCATAGCATCTAGAAGACCAAACTTTCCCCAAGCATTCTGAACCGCACGAAGAACAATGGGGAAAGGAAGGCGTGGTCCCAAAAAATACCCGTAAAGCACCGACTGGAAAGATTTAGCCATACCTCTCGTGACTTCCAAAGGAAAGTGGATC